>NC_082738.1:1810000-2092682 GCF_030144855.1 Hypanus sabinus | reverse complement strand
AAAAGACAGTGTCCACTCTCTATAGCAGAGCGATCCCACCAGTGATCAAAAGGCAGTCTCCCCTCTCTGTAGCAGAGCGATCCCACCTGTGATCAAAAGGCAGTCTCCCCTCTCCATAGCAGAACGATCCCACCAGTGATCAAAAGGCAGTCTCCCCTCTCCATAGCAGAGCGATCCCACCAGTGATCAAAAGGCAGTCTCCCCTCTCTGTAGCAGAGCGATCCCACCAGTGATCAAAAGGCAGTCTCCCCACTCCATAGCAGAACGATCCCACCAGTGATCAAAAGGCAGTCTCCCCTCTCCGTAGCAGAACGATCCCAGCAGTGATCAAAACGCAGTCTCCCCTCTCCATAGCAGAGCGATCCCACCAGTGATCAAAAGGTAGTCTCCCCTCTCCTGCAACAGAGCGATCCCACCAGTGATCAAAAGGCAGTCTCCCCTCTCCGTAGCAGAACGATCCCACCAGTGATCAAAAGGCAGTCTCCCCTCTCCATAGCAGAGCTATCCCACCAGTGGTCAAAAGGCAGTCTCCCCTCTCCGCAGCAGAGCGATCCCACCAGTGATCAAAAGGCAGTCGCCCCTCTCCGTAGCAGAGCGATCCCACCAGTGATCAAAAGGCAGTCTCCCCTCTCCGAGGCAGAGCGATCCCACCAGTGATCAAAAGACAGACTCCACTCTCTGTAGCAGAGCGATCCCACCAGTGATCAAAAGGCAGTCTCCCCTCGCCGTAGCAGAGCGATCCCACCAGTGATCAAAAGGCAGTCTCCCCTCTCCATAGCAGAACGATCCCACCAGTGATCAAAAGGCAGTCTCCCCTCTCCATAGCAGAACGATCCCACCAGTGATCAAAAGGCAGTCTCCCCTCTCCATAGCAGAACAATCCCACCAGTGATCAAAAGGCAGTCTCCACTCTCCGTAGCAGAGCGATCCCACCAGTGATCAAAAGGCAGTCTCCCCTCTCCATAGCAGAACGATCCCACCAGTGATCAAAAGGCAGTCTCCCCTCTCCATAGCAGAGCGATCCCACCAGTGATCAGAAGGCAGTCTCCCCTCTCCATAGCAGAGCGATCCCACCTGTGATCAAAAGGCAGTCTCCGCTCTCGGTAGCAGAGTGATCCCACCAGTGATCAAAAGGCAGTCTCCCCTCTCCGTAGCAGAGCGATCCCACCAGTGATCAAAAGGTAGTCTCCCCTCTCCTGCAACAGAGCGATCCCACCAGTGATCAAAAGGCAGTCTCCCCTCTCCATAGCAGAGTGATCCCACCAGTGATCAAAAGGCAGTCTCCCCTCTCCATAGCAGAGCGATCCCACCACCGATCAAAAGGCAGTCTCCCCTCTCTGTAGCAGAGTGATACCACCAGTGATCAAAAGGCAGTCTCCCCTCTCCATAGCAGAGCGATCCCACCAGTGATCAAAAGGCAGTCTCCCCTCTCTGTAGCAGAGCGATCCCACCAGTGATCAAAAGGCAGTCTCCCCTCTCCATAGCAGAGCGATCCCACCAGTGATCAAAAGGTAGTCTCCCCTCTCCTGCAACAGAGCGATCCCACCAGTGATCAAAAAACAGTCTCCCCTCTCCATAGCAGAACGATCCAACCAGTGATCAAAAGGCTGTCTCCCCTCTCCATAGCAGAGCGATCCCATCAGTGGTCAAAAGACAGTCTCCCCTCTCAATAGCAGAGCGATCCCAGCAGTAATCAAAAGGCAGTCACCCCTCTCCGTAGCAGAGCGATCCCAGCAGTGATTAAAAGACAGTGTCCACTCTATACCAGAGCGATCCCACCAGTGATCAAAAGGCAGTCTCCCCTCTCCGTAGCAGAGCGATCCCACCTGTGATCAAAAGGCAGTCTCCCCTCTCCATAGCAGAACGATCCCACCAGTGATCAAAAGGCAGTCTCCCCTCTCCATAGCAGAGCGATCCCACAAGTGATCAAAAGGTAGTCTCCCCTCTCTGTAGCAGAGCGTTCCCAGCAGTGATCAAAACGCAGTCTCCCCTCTCCATAGCAGAGCGATCCCACCAGTGATCAAAAGGTAGTCTCCCCTCTCCTGCAACAGAGCGATCCCACCAGTGATCAAAAGGCAGTCTCCCCTCTCCGTAGCAGAACGATCCCACCAGTGATCAAAAGGCAGTCTCCCCTCTCCATAGCAGAGCGATCCCACCAGTGGTCAAAAGGCAGTCTCCCCTCTCCGTAGCAGAGCGATCCCACCAGTGATCAAAAGGCAGTCGCCCCTCTCCGTAGCAGAGCGATCCCACCAGTGATCAAAAGGCAGTCTCCCCTCTCCGAGGCAGAGCGATCCCACCAGTGATCAAAAGACAGACTCCACTCTCTGTAGCAGAGCGATCCCACCAGTGATCAAAAGGCAGTCTCCCCTCTCCGTAGCAGAGCGATCCCACCAGTGATCAAAAGGCAGTCTCCCCTCTCCATAGCAGAACGATCCCACCAGTGATCAAAAGGCAGTCTCCCCTCACCATAGCAGAACGGTCCCACCAGTGATCAAAAGGCAGTCTCCCCTCTCCATAGCAGAACGATCCCACCAGTGATCAAAAGGCAGTCTCCACTCTCCGTAGCAGAGCGATCCCACCAGTGATCAAAAGGCAGTCTCCCCCTCTGCATAGCAGAACGATCCCACCAGTGATCAAAAGGCAGTCTCCCCTCTCCATAGCAGAGCGATCCCACCAGTGATCAAAAGGCAGTCTCCCCTCTCCATAGCAGAGCGATCCCACCTGTGATCAAAAGGCAGTCTCCGCTCTCGGTAGCAGAGTGATCCCACCAGTGATCAAAAGGCAGTCTCCCCTCTCCGTAGCAGAGCGATCCCACCAGTGATCAAAAGGTAGTCTCCCCCCTCCTGCAACAGAGCGATCCCACCAGTGATCAAAAGGCAGTCTCCCCTCTCCATAGCAGAGTGATCCCACCAGTGATCAAAAGGCAGTCTCCCCTCTCCATAGCAGAGCGATCCCACCACCGATCAAAAGGCAGTCTCCCCTCTCTGTAGCAGAGCGATACCACCAGTGATCAAAAGGCAGTCTCCCCTCTCTGTAGCAGAACGATCCCACCAGTGATCAAAAGGCAGTCTCCCCTCTCTGTAGCAGAGCGATCCCACCAGTGATCAAAAGGCAGTCACCCCTCTCCATAGCAGAGCGATCCCAGCAGTGATCAAAAGGCAGTCTCCCCTCTCCATAGCAGAGCGATCCCTGCAGTAATCAAAAGGCAGTCTCCCCTCTCCGTAGCAGAGCTATCCCAGCAGTGATCAAAAGGCAGTCTCCGCTCTCGGTAGCAGAGTGATCCCACCAGTGATCAAAAGGTAGTCTCCCCTCTACTGCAACAGAGCGATCCCACCAGTGATCAAAAGGCAGTCTCCCCTCTCCGGAGCAGAACGATCCCACCAGTGATCAAAAGGCAGCCTCCCCTCTCCATAGCAGAGCGATCCCACCAGTGGTCAAAAGGCAGTCTCCCCTCTCCGTAGCAGAGCGATCCCAGCAGTGATTAAAAGACAGTGTCCACTCTCTATAGCAGAGCGATCCCACCAGTGATCAAAAGGCAGTCTCCCCTCTCCGTAGCAGAGCGATCCCACCAGTGATCAAAAGGCAGTCTCCCCTCTCCGTAGCAGAGCGATCCCACCAGTGATCAAAAGAAAGACTCCGCTCTCTGTAGCAGAGCGATCCCACCAGTGATCAAAAGGCAGTCTCCCCTCTCCGTAGCAGAGCGATCCCACCAGTGATCAAAAGAAAGACTCCACTCTCTGTAGCAGAGTGATCCCACCAGTGATCAAAAGGCAGTCTCCCCTCTCCGTAGCACAGCGATCGCACCAGTGATCAAAAGGCAGTCTCCCCTCTCCGTAGCAGAGCGATCCCACCAGTGATCAAAAGACAGACTCCACTCTCTGTAACAGAGCGATCCCACCAGTGATCAAAAGGCAGTCTCCCCTCTCTGTAGCAGTGCGATCCCACCAGTGATCAAAAGGCAGTCTCCCCTCTCCGTAGCAGAGCGATCCCACCAGTGATCAAAAGGCAGTCTCCCCTCTCCGTAGCAGAACGATACCACCAGTGATCAAAAGGCAGTCTCCCCTCTCCGTAGCAGAGCGATCCCACCAGTGATCAAAAGGCAGTCTCCCCTCTCTGTAGCAGAGCGGTCCCACCAGTGATCAAAAGGCAGTCTCCCCACTCCATAGCAGAACGATCCCACCAGTGATCAAAAGGCAGTCTCCGCTCTCCGAAGCAGAGTGATCCCACCAGTGATCAAAAGGCAGTCTCCCCTCTCTGTAGCAGAGCGATCCCACCAGTGATTCAAAAGGTAGTCTCCCCTCTCCTGCAACAGAGCGATCCCACCAGTGATCAAAAGGCAGTCTCCCCTCTCCGTAGCAGAACGATCCCAGCAGTGATCAAAACGCAGTCTCCCCTCTCCATAGCAGAGCGATCCCACCAGTGATCAAAAGGTAGTCTCCCCTCTCCTGCAACAGAGCGATCCCACCAGTGATCAAAAGCCAGTCTCCCCTCTCCGTAGCAGAACGATCCCACCAGTGATCAAAAGGCAGTCTCCCCTCTCCATAGCAGAGCGATCCCACCAGTGGTCAAAAGGCAGTCTCCCCTGTCCGTAGCAGAGCGATCCCACCAGTGATCAAAAGCCAGTCGCCCCTCTCCGTAGCAGAGCGATCCCACCAGTGATCAAAAGACAGTCTCCCCTCTCCGAGGCAGAGCGATCCCACCAGTGATCAAAAGAAAGACTCCCCTCTCCGTAGCAGAGCGATCCCACCAGTGATCAAAAGGCAGTCTCCCCTCTCCATAGCAGAACGATCCCACCAGTTTTCAAAAGGCAGTCTCCCCTCTCCATAGCAGAACGATCCCACCAGTGATCAAAAGGCAGTCTCCCCTCTCCATAGCAGAACGATCCCACCAGTGATCAAAAGGCAGTCTCCACTCGCCGTAGCAGAGCTATCCCACCAGTGATCAAAAGGCAGTCTCCCCTCTCCATAGCAGAACGATCCCACCAGTGATCAAAAGGCAGTCTCCCGTCTCCATAGCAGAGCTATCCCACCAGTGATCAAAAGGCAGTCTCCCCTCTCCATAGCAGAGCGATCCCACCTGTGATCAAAAGGCAGTCTCCGCTCTCGGTAGCAGAGTGATCCCACCAGTGATCAAAAGGCAGTCTCCCCTCTCCGTAGCAGAGCGATCCCACCAGTGATCAAAAGGTAGTCTCCACTCTCCTGCAACAGAGCGATCCCACCAGTGATCAAAAGGCAGTCTCCCCTCTCCATAGCAGAGTGATCCCACCAGTGATCAAAAGGCAGTCTCCCCTCTCCATAGCAGAACGATCCCACCAGTGATCAAAAGGCAGTCTCCCCTCTCCATAGCAGAGCGATCCCACCAGTGATCAAAAGGCAGTCTCCCCTCTCTGTAGCAGAGCGATCCCACCAGTGATCAAAAGGCAGTCTCCCCTCTCCGTAGCAGAGCGATCCCAGCAGTGATTAAAAGACAGTGTCCACTCTCTATAGCAGAGCGATCCCACCAGTGATCAAAAGGCAGTCTCCCCTCTCCGTAGCAGTGCGATCCCACCAGTGATCAAAAGGCAGTCTCCCCTCTCCGTAGCAGAGCGATCCCACCAGTGATCAAAAGGCAGTCTCCCCTCTCCGTAGCAGAACGATACCACCAGTGATCAAAAGGCAGTCTCCCCTCTCCGTAGCAGAGCGATCCCACCAGTGATCAAAAGGCAGTCTCCCCTCTCTGTAGCAGAGCGATCCCACCAGTGATCAAAAGGCAGTCTCCCCACTCCATAGCAGAACGATCCCACCAGTGATCAAAAGGCAGTCTCCGCTCTCCGAAGCAGAGTGATCCCACCAGTGATCAAAAGGCAGTGTCCCCTCTCAGTAGCAGAGCGATCCCACCAGTGATTCAAAAGGTAGTCTCCCCTCTCCTGCAACAGAGCGATCCCACCAGTGATCAAAAGGCAGTCTCCCCTCTCCGTAGCAGAACGATCCCAGCAGTGATAAAAACGCAGTCTCCCCTCTCCATAGCAGAGCGATCCCACCAGTGATCAAAAGGTAGTCTCCCCTCTCCTGCAACAGAGCGATCCCACCAGTGATCAAAAGGCAGTCTCCCCTCTCCGTAGCAGAACGAACCCACCAGTGATCAAAAGGCAGTCTCCCCTCTCCATAGCAGAGCGATCCCACCAGTGGTCAAAAGGCAGTCTCCCCGGTCCGTAGCAGAGCGATCCCACCAGTGATCAAAAGCCAGTCGCCCCTCTCCGTAGCAGAGCGATCCCACCAGTGATCAAAAGGCAGTCTCCCCTCTCCGAGGCAGAGCGATCCCACCAGTGATCAAAAGACAGACTCCCCTCTCCGTAGCAGAGCGATCCCACCAGTGATCAAAAGGCAGTCTCCCCTCTCCATAGCAGAACGATCCCACCAGTGGTCAAAAGGCAGTCTCCCCTGTCCGTAGCAGAGCGATCCCACCAGTGATCAAAAGCCAGTCGCCCCTCTCCGTAGCAGAGCGATCCCACCAGTGATCAAAAGGCAGTCTCCCCTCTCCGAGGCAGAGCGATCCCACCAGTGATCAAAAGACAGACTCCCCTCTCCGTAGCAGAGCGATCCCACCAGTGATCAAAAGGCAGTCTCCCCTCTCCATAGCAGAACGATCCCACCAGTTTTCAAAAGGCAGTCTCCCCTCTCCATAGCAGAACGATCCCACCAGTGATCAAAAGGCAGTCTCCCCTCTCCATAGCAGAACGATCCCACCAGTGATCAAAAGGCAGTCTGCACTCGCCGTAGCAGAGCTATCCCACCAGTGATCAAAAGGCAGTCTCCCCTCTCCATAGCAGAACGATCCCACCAGTGATCAAAAGGCAGTCTCCCGTCTCCATAGCAGAGCTATCCCACCAGTGATCAAAAGGCAGTCTCCCCTCTCCATAGCAGAGCGATCCCACCTGTGATCAAAAGGCAGTCTCCGCTCTCGGTAGCAGAGTGATCCCACCAGTGATCAAAAGGCAGTCTCCCCTCTCCGTAGCAGAGCGATCCCACCAGTGATCAAAAGGTAGTCTCCCCTCTCCTGCAACAGAGCGAACCCACCAGTGATCAAAAGGCAGTCTCCCCTCTCCATAGCAGAGTGATCCCACCAGTGATCAAAAGGCAGTCTCCCCTCTCCATAGCAGAGCGATCCCACCACCGATCAAAAGGCAGTCTCCCCTCTCCGTAGCAGTGCGATCCCACCAGTGATCAAAAGGCAGTCTCCCCTCTCCGTAGCAGAGCGATCCCACCAGTGATCAAAAGGCAGTCTCCCCTCTCCGTAGCAGAACGATACCACCAGTGATCAAAAGGCAGTCTCCCCTCTCCGTAGCAGAGCGATCCCACCAGTGATCAAAAGGCAGTCTCCCCTCTCTGTAGCAGAGCGATCCCACCAGTGATCAAAAGGCAGTCTCCCCACTCCATAGCAGAACGATCCCACCAGTGATCAAAAGGCAGTCTCCGCTCTCCGAAGCAGAGTGATCCCACCAGTGATCAAAAGGCAGTCTCCCCTCTCAGTAGCAGAGCGATCCCACCAGTGATTCAAAAGGTAGTCTCCCCTCTCCTGCAACAGAGCGATCCCACCAGTGATCAAAAGGCAGTCTCCCCTCTCCGTAGCAGAACGATCCCAGCAGTGATCAAAACGCAGTCTCCCCTCTCCATAGCAGAGCGATCCCACCAGTGATCAAAAGGTAGTCTCCCCTCTCCTGCAACAGAGCGATCCCACCAGTGATCAAAAGGCAGTCTCCCCTCTCCGTAGCAGAACGATCCCACCAGTGATCAAAAGGCAGTCTCCCCTCTCCATAGCAGAGAGATCCCACCAGTGGTCAAAAGGCAGTCTCCCCTGTCCGTAGCAGAGCGATCCCACCAGTGATCAAAAGCCAGTCGCCCCTCTCCGTAGCAGAGCGATCCCACCAGTGATCAAAAGGCAGTCTCCCCTCTCCGAGGCAGAGCGATCCCACCAGTGATCAAAAGACAGACTCCCCTCTCCGTAGCAGAGCGATCCCACCAGTGATCAAAAGGCAGTCTCCCCTCTCCATAGCAGAACGATCCCACCAGTTTTCAAAAGGCAGTCTCCCCTCTCCATAGCAGAACGATCCCACCAGTGATCAAAAGGCAGTCTCCCCTCTCCATAGCAGAACGATCCCACCAGTGATCAAAAGGCAGTCTCCACTCGCCGTAGCAGAGCTATCCCACCAGTGATCAAAAGGCAGTCTCCCCTCTCCATAGCAGAACGATCCCACCAGTGATCAAAAGGCAGTCTCCCGTCTCCATAGCAGAGCTATCCCACCAGTGATCAAAAGGCAGTCTCCCCTCTCCATAGCAGAGCGATCCCACCTGTGATCAAAAGGCAGTCTCCGCTCTCGGTAGCAGAGTGATCCCACCAGTGATCAAAAGGCAGTCTCCCCTCTCCGTAGCAGAGCGATCCCACCAGTGATCAAAAGGTAGTCTCCCCTCTCCTGCAACAGAGCGATCCCACCAGTGATCAAAAGGCAGTCTCCCCTCTCCATAGCAGAGTGATCCCACCAGTGATCAAAAGGCAGTCTCCCCTCTCCATAGCAGAGCGATCCCACCACCGATCAAAAGGCAGTCTCCCCTCTCTGTAGCAGAGTGATACCACCAGTGATCAAAAGGCAGTCTCCCCTCTCCATAGCAGAGCGATCCCACCAGTGATCAAAAGGCAGTCTCCCCTCTCTGTAGCAGAGCGATCCCACCAGTGATCAAAAGGCAGTCTCCCCTCTCCATAGCAGAGCGATCCCACCAGTGATCAAAAGGTAGTCTCCCCTCTCAGTAGCAGAGCGATCCCACCAGTGATCAAAAGGCAGTCTCCCCACTCCATAGCAGAACGATCCCACCAGTGATCAAAAGGCAGTCTCCGCTCTCCGAAGCAGAGTGATCCCACCAGTGATCAAAAGGCAGTGTCCCCTCTCAGTAGCAGAGCGATCCCACCAGTGATTGAAAAGGTAGTCTCCCCTCTCCTGCAACAGAGCGATCCCACCAGTGATCAAAAGGCAGTCTCCCCTCTCCGTAGCAGAACGATCCCAGCAGTGATCAAAACGCAGTCTCCCCTCTCCATAGCAGAGCGATCCCACCAGTGATCAAAAGGTAGTCTCCCCTCTCCTGCAACAGAGCGATCCCACCAGTGATCAAAAGGCAGTCTCCCCTCTCCGTAGCAGAACGAACCCACCAGTGATCAAAAGGCAGTCTCCCCTCTCCATAGCAGAGCGATCCCACCAGTGGTCAAAAGGCAGTCTCCCCTGTCCGTAGCAGAGCGATCCCACCAGTGATCAAAAGCCAGTCGCCCCTCTCCGTAGCAGAGCGATCCCACCAGTGATCAAAAGGCAGTCTCCCCTCTCCGAGGCAGAGCGATCCCACCAGTGATCAAAAGACAGACTCCCCTCTCCGTAGCAGAGCGATCCCACCAGTGATCAAAAGGCAGTCTCCCCTCTCCATAGCAGAACGATCCCACCAGTGGTCAAAAGGCAGTCTCCCCTGTCCGTAGCAGAGCGATCCCACCAGTGATCAAAAGCCAGTCGCCCCTCTCCGTAGCAGAGCGATCCCACCAGTGATCAAAAGGCAGTCTCCCCTCTCCGAGGCAGAGCGATCCCACCAGTGATCAAAAGACAGACTCCCCTCTCCGTAGCAGAGCGATCCCACCAGTGATCAAAAGGCAGTCTCCCCTCTCCATAGCAGAACGATCCCACCAGTTTTCAAAAGGCAGTCTCCCCTCTCCATAGCAGAACGATCCCACCAGTGATCAAAAGGCAGTCTCCCCTCTCCATAGCAGAACGATCCCACCAGTGATCAAAAGGCAGTCTCCACTCGCCGTAGCAGAGCTATCCCACCAGTGATCAAAAGGCAGTCTCCCCTCTCCATAGCAGAACGATCCCACCAGTGATCAAAAGGCAGTCTCCCGTCTCCATAGCAGAGCTATCCCACCAGTGATCAAAAGGCAGTCTCCCCTCTCCATAGCAGAGCGATCCCACCTGTGATCAAAAGGCAGTCTCCGCTCTCGGTAGCAGAGTGATCCCACCAGTGATCAAAAGGCAGTCTCCCCTCTCCGTAGCAGAGCGATCCCACCAGTGATCAAAAGGTAGTCTCCCCTCTCCTGCAACAGAGCGATCCCACCAGTGATCAAAAGGCAGTCTCCCCTCTCCATAGCAGAGTGATCCCACCAGTGATCAAAAGGCAGTCTCCCCTCTCCATAGCAGAGCGATCCCACCACCGATCAAAAGGCAGTCTCCCCTCTCCGTAGCAGAGCGATCCCAGCAGTGATTAAAAGACAGTGTCCACTCTCTATAGCAGAGCGATCCCACCAGTGATCAAAAGGCAGTCTCCCCTCTCCGTAGCAGTGCGATCCCACCAGTGATCAAAAGGCAGTCTCCCCTCTCCGTAGCAGAGCGATCCCACCAGTGATCAAAAGGCAGTCTCCCCTCTCCGTAGCAGAACGATACCACCAGTGATCAAAAGGCAGTCTCCCCTCTCCGTAGCAGAGCGATCCCACCAGTGATCAAAAGGCAGTCTCCCCTCTCTGTAGCAGAGCGATCCCACCAGTGATTCAAAAGGTAGTCTCCCCTCTCCTGCAACAGAGCGATCCCACCAGTGATCAAAAGGCAGTCTCCCCTCTCCGTAGCAGAACGATCCCAGCAGTGATCAAAACGCAGTCTCCCCTCTCCATAGCAGAGCGATCCCACCAGTGATCAAAAGGTAGTCTCCCCTCTCCTGCAACAGAGCGATCCCACCAGTGATCAAAAGGCAGTCTCCCCTCTCCGTAGCAGAACGATCCCACCAGTGATCAAAAGGCAGTCTCCACTCTCCATAGCAGAGCGATCCCACCAGTGGTCAAAAGGCAGTCTCCCCTGTCCGTAGCAGAGCGATCCCACCAGTGATCAAAAGCCAGTCGCCCCTCTCCGTAGCAGAGCGATCCCACCAGTGATCAAAAGGCAGTCTCCCCTCTCCGAGGCAGAGCGATCCCACCAGTGATCAAAAGACAGACTCCCCTCTCCGTAGCAGAGCGATCCCACCAGTGATCAAAAGGCAGTCTCCCCTCTCCATAGCAGAACGATCCCACCAGTTTTCAAAAGACAGTCTCCCCTCTCCATAGCAGAACGATCCCACCAGTGATCAAAAGGCAGTCTCCCCTCTCCATAGCAGAACGATCCCACCAGTGATCAAAAGGCAGTCTCCACTCGCCGTAGCAGAGCTATCCCACCAGTGATCAAAAGGCAGTCTCCCCTCTCCATAGCAGAACGATCCCACCAGTGATCAAAAGGCAGTCTCCACTCTCCGTAGCAGAGCGATCCCACCTGTGATCAAAAGGCAGTCTCCACTCTCCGTAGCAGAGCGATCCCACCTGTGATCAAAAGGCAGTCTCCCGTCTCCATAGCAGAGCTATCCCACCAGTGATCAAAAGGCAGTCTCCCCTCTCCATAGCAGAGCGATCCCACCTGTGATCAAAAGGCAGTCTCCGCTCTCGGTAGCAGAGTGATCCCACCAGTGATCAAAAGGCAGTCTCCCCTCGCCGTAGCAGAGCGATCCCACCAGTGATCAAAAGGTAGTCTCCCCTCTCCTGCAACAGAGCGATCCCACCAGTGATCAAAAGGCAGTCTCCCCTCTCCATAGCAGAGTGATCCCACCAGTGATCAAAGGCAGTCTCCCCTCTCCATAGCAGAGCGATCCCACCACCGATCAAAAGGCAGTCTCCCCTCTCTGTAGCAGAGTGATACCACCAGTGATCAAAAGGCAGTCTCCCCTCTCCATAGCAGAGCGATCCCACCAGTGATCAAAAGGCAGTCTCCCCTCTCTGTAGCAGAGCGATCCCACCAGTGATCAAAAGGCAGTCTCCCCTCTCCATAGCAGAGCGATCCCACCAGTGATCAAAAGGTAGTCTCCCCTATCCTGCAACAGAGCGATCCCACCAGTGATCAAAAAGCAGTCCCCCCCTCTCCGTAGCAGAACGATCCAACCAGTGATCAAAAGGCTGTCTCCCCTCTCCATAGCAGAGCGATCCCACCAGTGGTGAAAAGACAGTCTCCCCTCTCAATAGCAGAGCGATCCCAGCAGTGATTAAAAGACAGTGTCCACTCTCTATAGCAGAGCGATCCCACCAGTGATCAAAACGCAGTCTCCCCTCTCCGTAGCAGAGCGATCCCACCTGTGATCAAAAGGCAGTCTCCCCTCTCCATAGCAGAACGATCCCACCAGTGATCAAAAGGCAGTCTCCCCTCTCCATAGCAGAGCGATCCCACCAGTGATCAAAAGGCAGTCTCCCCTCTCTGTAGCAGAGCGATCCCACCAGTGATCAAAAGGCAGTCTCCCCTCTCCATAGCAGAGCGATCCCACCAGTCATCAAAAGGCAGTCACCCCTCTCCGTAGCAGAGCGATCCCAGCAGTGATTAAAAGACAGTGTCCACTCTCTATAGCAGAGCGATCCCACCAGTGATCAAAAGGCAGTCTCCCCTCTCGATAGCAGAGCGATCCCACCAGTGATCAAAAGGCAGTCTCCCCTCTCCATAGCAGAGTGATCCCACCAGTGATCAAAAGGCAGTCTCCCCTCTCCATAGCAGAGCGATCCCACCACCGATCAAAAGGCAGTCTCCCCTCTCTGTAGCAGAGTGATACCACCAGTGATCAAAAGGCAGTCTCCCCTCTCCATAGCAGAGCGATCCCACCAGTGATCAAAAGGCAGTCTCCCCTCTCTGTAGCAGAGCGATCCCACCAGTGATCAAAAGGCAGTCTCCCCTCTCCATAGCAGAGCGATCCCACCAGTGATCAAAAGGTAGTCTCCCCTATCCTGCAACAGAGCGATCCCACCAGTGATCAAAAGGCAGTCTCCCCTCTCCATAGCAGAACGATCCCACCAGTGATCAAAAGGCAGTCTCCCCTCTCCATAGCAGAACGATCCCACCAGTGATCAAAAGGCAGTCTCCCCTCTCCATAGCAGAACAATCCCACCAGTGATCAAAAGGCAGTCTCCACTCTCCGTAGCAGAGCGATCCCACCAGTGATCAAAAAGCAGTCTCCCCTCTCCATAGCAGAACGATCCCACCAGTGATCAAAAGGCAGTCTCCCCTCTCCATAGCAGAGCGATCCCACCAGTGATCAGAAGGCAGTCTCCCCTCTCCGTAGCAGAGCGATCCCACCTGTGATCAAAAGGCAGTCTCCCCTCTCCATAGCAGAGCGATCCCACCAGTGATCAAAAGGCAGTCTCCCCTCTCTGAAGCAGAGCGATCCCACCAGTGATTAAAAGGCAGTCTCCCCTCTCCATAGCAGAGCGATCCCACCAGTGATCAAAAGGTAGTCTCCCCTCTCCTGCAAAAGAGCGATCCCACCAGTGATCAAAAGGCAGTCTCCCCTCTCCGTAGCAGAACGATCCCACCAGTGATCAAATGGCAGTCTCCCCTCTCCATAGCAGAGCGATCCCACCAGTGGTCAAAAGGCAGTCTCCCCTCTCCGTAGCAGAGCGATCCCACCAGTGATCAAAAGGCAGTCGCCCCTCTCCGTAGCAGAGCGATCCCACCAGTGATCAAAAGGCAGTCTCCCCTCTCCGAGGCAGAGCGATCCCACCAGTGATCAAAAGACAGACTCCACTCTCTGTAGCAGAGCGATCCCACCAGTGATCAAAAGGCAGTCTCCCCTCTCCGTAGCAGAGCGATCCCACCAGTGATCAAAAGGCAGTCTCCCCTCTCCATAGCAGAACGATCCCACCAGTGATCAAAAGGCAGTCTCCCCTCTCCATAGCAGAACGATCCCACCAGTGATCAAAAGGCAGTCTCCCCTCTCCATAGCAGAACAATCCCACCAGTGATCAAAAGGCAGTCTCCACTCTCCGTAGCAGAGCGATCCCACCAGTGATCAAAAAGCAGTCTCCCCTCTCCACAGCAGAACGATCCCACCAGTGATCAAAAGGCAGTCTCCCCTCTCCATAGCAGAGCGATCCCACCAGTGATCAGAAGGCAGTCTCCCCTCTCCATAGCAGAGCGATCCCACCTGTGATCAAAAGGCAGTCTCCGCTCTCGGTAGCAGAGTGATCCCACCAGTGATCAAAAGGCAGTCTCCCCTCTCCGTAGCAGAGCGATCCCACCAGTGATCAAAAGGTAGTCTCCCCTCTCCTGCAACAGAGCGATCCCACCAGTGATCAAAAGGCAGTCTCCCCTCTCCATAGCAGAGTGATCCCACCAGTGATCAAAAGGCAGTCTCCCCTCTCCATAGCAGAGCGATCCCACCAGTGATCAAAAGGTAGTCTCCCCTATCCTGCAACAGAGCGATCCCACCAGTGATCAAAAGGCAGTCTCCCCTCTCCATAGCAGAACGATCCCACCAGTGATCAAAAGGCAGTCTCCCCTCTCCATAGCAGAACGATCCCACCAGTGATCAAAAGGCAGTCTCCCCTCTCCATAGCAGAACAATCCCACCAGTGATCAAAAGGCAGTCTCCACTCTCCGTAGCAGAGCGATCCCACCAGTGATCAAAAAGCAGTCTCCCCTCTCCATAGCAGAACGATCCCACCAGTGATCAAAAGGCAGTCTCCCCTCTCCATAGCAGAGCGATCCCACCAGTGATCAGAAGGCAGTCTCCCCTCTCCGTAGCAGAGCGATCCCACCTGTGATCAAAAGGCAGTCTCCCCTCTCCATAGCAGAGCGATCCCACCAGTGATCAAAAGGCAGTCTCCCCTCTCTGAAGCAGAGCGATCCCACCAGTGATTAAAAGGCAGTCTCCCCTCTCCATAGCAGAGCGATCCCACCAGTGATCAAAAGGTAGTCTCCCCTCTCCTGCAAAAGAGCGATCCCACCAGTGATCAAAAGGCAGTCTCCCCTCTCCGTAGCAGAACGATCCCACCAGTGATCAAATGGCAGTCTCCCCTCTCCATAGCAGAGCGATCCCACCAGTGGTCAAAAGGCAGTCTCCCCTCTCCGTAGCAGAGCGATCCCACCAGTGATCAAAAGGCAGTCGCCCCTCTCCGTAGCAGAGCGATCCCATCAGTGATCAAAAGGCAGTCTCCCCTCTCCGAGGCAGAGCGATCCCACCAGTGATCAAAAGACAGACTCCACTCTCTGTAGCAGAGCGATCCCACCAGTGATCAAAAGGCAGTCTCCCCTCTCCGTAGCAGAGCGATCCCACCAGTGATCAAAAGGCAGTCTCCCCTCTCCATAGCAGAACGATCCCACCAGTGATCAAAAGGCAGTCTCCCCTCTCCATAGCAGAACGATCCCACCAGTGATCAAAAGGCAGTCTCCCCTCTCCATAGCAGAACAATCCCACCAGTGATCAAAAGGCAGTCTCCACTCTCCGTAGCAGAGCGATCCCACCAGTGATCAAAAAGCAGTCTCCCCTCTCCACAGCAGAACGATCCCACCAGTGATCAAAAGGCAGTCTCCCCTCTCCATAGCAGAGCGATCCCACCAGTGATCAGAAGGCAGTCTCCCCTCTCCATAGCAGAGCGATCCCACCTGTGATCAAAAGGCAGTCTCCGCTCTCGGTAGCAGAGTGATCCCACCAGTGATCAAAAGGCAGTCTCCCCTCTCCGTAGCAGAGCGATCCCACCAGTGATCAAAAGGTAGTCTCCCCTCTCCTGCAACAGAGCGATCCCACCAGTGATCAAAAGGCAGTCTCCCCTCTCCATAGCAGAGTGATCCCACCAGTGATCAAAAGGCAGTCTCCCCTCTCCATAGCAGAGCGATCCCACCACCGATCAAAAGGCAGTCTCCCCTCTCTGTAGCAGACTGATACCACCAGTGATCAAAAGGCAGTCTCCCCTCTCCATAGCAGAGCGATCCCACCAGTGATCAAAAGGCAGTCTCCCCTCTCTGTAGCAGAGCGATCCCACCAGTGATCAAAAGGCAGTCTCCCCTCTCCATAGCAGAGCGATCCCACCAGTGATGAAAAGGTAGTCTCCCCTCTCCTGCAACAGAGCGATCCCACCAGTGATCAAAAAACAGTCTCCCCTCTCCGTAGCAGAACGATCCAACCAGTGATCAAAAGGCTGTCTCCCCTCTCCATAGCAGAGCGATCCCACCAGTGGTCAAAAGACAGACTCCCCTCTCAATAGCAGAGCGATCCCAGCAGTAATCAAAAGGCAGTCACCCCTCTCCGTAGCAGAACGATCCCAGCAGAGATTAAAAGACAGTGTCCACTCTCTATAGCAGAGCGATCCCACCAGTGATCAAAAGGCAGTCTCCACTCTGCGTAGCAGAGCGATCCCACCTGTGATCAAAAGGCAGTCTCCCCTCTCCGTAGCAGAACGATCCCACCAGTGATCAAAAGGCAGTCTCCCCTCTCCATAGCAGAGCGATCCCACCAGTGATCAAAAGGCAGTCTCCCCTCTCTGTAGCAGAGCGATCCCACCAGTGATCAAAAGGCAGTCTCCGCTCTCGGAAGCAGAGTGATCCCACCAGTGATCAAAAGGCAGTCTCCCCTCTCAGTAGCAGAGCGATCCCACCAGTGATCAAAAGGTAGTCTCCCCTCTCCTGCAACAGAGCGATCCCACCAGTGATCAAAAGGCAGTCTCCCCTCTCTGTAGCAGAACGATCCCAGCAGTGATCAAAACGCAGTCTCCCCTCTCCATAGCAGAGCGATCCCACCAGTGATCAAAAGGCAGTCTCCCCTCTCCATAGCAGAGCGATCCTACCAGTGGTCAAAAGGCAGTCTCCCCTCGCCGTAGCAGAGCGATCCCACCAGTGATCAAAAGGCAGTCGCCCCTCTCCGTAGCAGAGCGATCCCACCAGTGATCAAAAGGCAGTCTCCCCTCTCCGAGGCAGAGCGATCCCACCAGTGATCAAAAGACAGACTCCACTCTCTGTAGCAGAGCGATCCCACCAGTGATCAAAAGGCAGTCTCCCCTCTCCGTAGCAGAGCGATCCCACCAGTGATCAAAAGGCAGTCTCCCCTCTCCATAGCAGAACGATCCCACCAGAGATCAAAAGGCAGTCTCCCCTCTCCATAGCAGAACGATCCCACCAGTGATCAAAAGGCAGTCTCCCCTCTCCATAGCAGAACGATCCCACCAGTGATCAAAAGGCAGTCTCCACTCTCCGTAGCAGAGCGATCCCACCAGTGATCAAAAGGCAGTCTCCCCTCTCCATAGCAGAATGATCCCACCAGTGATCAAAAGGCAGTCTCCCCTCTCCATAGCAGAGCGATCCCACCAGTGATCAAAAGGCAGTCTCCCCTCTCCATAGCAGAGCGATCCCACCTGTGATCAAAAGGCAGTCTCCGCTCTCGGTAGCAGAGTGATCCCACCAGTGATCAAAAGGCAGTCTCCCCTCTCCGTAGCAGAGCGATCCCACCAGTGATCAAAAGGTAGTCTCCCCTCTCCTGCAACAGAGCGATCCCACCAGTGATCAAAAGGCAGTCTCCCCTCTCCGTAGCAGAACGATCCCAGCAGTGATCAAAACGCAGTCTCCCCTCTCCATAGCAGAGTGATCCCACCAGTGATCAAAAGGCAGTCTGCCCTCTCCATAGCAGAGCGATCCCACCAGTGATCAGAAGGCAGTCTCCCCTCTCCATAGCAGAGCGATCCCACCTGTGATCAAAAGGCAGTCTCCGCTCTCGGTAGCAGAGTGATCCCACCAGTGATCAAAAGGCAGTCTCCACTCTCCGTAGCAGAGCGATCCCACCAGTGATCAAAAGGCAGTCTCCCCTCTCCATAGCAGAACGATCCCACCAGTGATCAAAAGGCAGTCTCCCCTCTCCATAGCAGAGCGATCCCACCAGTAATCAAAAGGCAGTCTCCCCTCTCCATAGCAGAGCGATCCCACCTGTGATCAAAAGGCAGTCTCCGCTCTCGGTAGCAGAGTGATCCCACCAGTGATGAAAAGGCAGTCTCCCCTCTCCGTAGCAGAGCGATCCCACCAGTGATCAAAATGCAGTCTCCCCTCTCCATAGCAGAGCGATCCCACCAGTGATCAAAAGGTAGTCTCCCCTCTCCTGCAACAGAGCGATCCCACCAGTGATCAAAAAACAGTCTCCCCACTCCGTAGCAGAACGATCCAACCAGTGATCAAAAGGCTGTCTCCCCTCTCCATAGCAGAGCGATCCCACCAGTGGTCAAAAGACAGTCTCCCCTCTCAATAGCAGAGCGATCCCAGCAGTAATCAAAAGGCAGTCACCCCTCTCCGTAGCAGAGCGATCCCAACAGTGATCAAAAGGCAGTCTCGCCTCTCCATAGCAGAACTATCCCACCAGGGATCAAAAGGCAGTCTCCCCTCTCCATAGCAGAATGATCCCACCAGTGATCAAAAGGCAGTCTCCCCTCTCCATAGCAGAACAATCCCACCAGTGATCAAAAGGCAGTCTCCACTCTCCATAGCAGAGCGATCCCACCAGTGATCAAAAGGCAGTCTCCCCTCTCCATAGCAGAACGATCCCACCAGTGATCAAAAGGCAGTCTCCCCTCTCCATAGCAGAGCGATCCCACCAGTGATCAAAAGGCAGTCTCCCCTCTCCATAGCAGAGCGATCCCACCTGTGATCAAAAGGCAGTCTCCGCTCTCGGTAGCAGAGTGATCCCACCAGTGATCAAAAGGCAGTCTCCCCTCTCCGTAGCAGAGCGATCCCACCAGTGATCAAAAGGTAGTCTCCCCTCTCCTGCAACAGAGCGATCCCACCAGTGATCAAAAGGCAGTCTCCCCTCTCCATAGCAGAGTGATCCCACCAGTGATCAAAAGGCAGTCTCCCCTCTCCATAGCAGAGCGATCCCACCACCGATCAAAAGGCAGTCTCCCCTCTCTGTAGCAGAGTGATACCACCAGTGATCAAAAGGCAGTCTCCCCTCTCCATAGCAGAGCGATCCCACCAGTGATCAAAAGGCAGTCTCCCCTCTCTGTAGCAGAGCGATCCCTCCAGTGATCAAAAGGCAGTCTCCCCTCTCCATAGCAGAGCGATCCCACCAGTGATCAAAAGGCAGTCTCCCCTCTCTGTAGCAGAGCGATCCCACCAGTGATCAAAAGGCAGTCTCCCCTCTCCATAGCAGTGCGATCCCACCAGTGATCAAAAGGTAGTCTCCCCTCTCCAGCAACAGAGCGATCCCACCAGTCATCAAAAAACAGTCTCCCCTCTCCGTAGCAGAACGATCCCACCAGTGATCAAAAGGCAGTCTCCCCTCTCCATAGCAGAGCGATCCCAGCAGTAATCAAAAGGCAGTCTCCCCTCTCCGTAGCAGAGCGATCCCACCAGTGATCAAAAGGCAGTCGCCCCTCTCCGTAGCAGAGCGATCCCACCAGTGATCAAAAGGCAGTCTCCCCTCTCCGAGGCAGAGCGATCCCACCAGTGATCAAAAGACAGACTCCACTCTCTGTAGCAGAGCGATCCCACCAGTGATCAAAAGGCAGTCTCCCCTCTCCGTAGCAGAGCGATCCCACCAGTGATCAAAACACAGTCTCCCCTCTCCGTAGCAGAACGATCCAACCAGTGATCAAAAGGCTGTCTCCCCTCTCCATAGCAGAGCGATCCCACCAGTGGTCAAAAGACAGTCTCCCCTCTCAATAGCAGAGCGATCCCAGCAGTAATCAAAAGGCAGTCACCCCTCTCCGTAGCAGAGCGATCCCAGCAGTGATTAAAAGACAGTGTCCACTCTCTATAGCAGAGCGATCCCACCAGTGATCAAAAGGCAGTCTCCCCTCTCCGTAGCAGAGCGATCCCACCTGTGATCAAAAGGCAGTCTCCCCTCTCCATAGCAGAACGATCCCACCAGTGATCAAAAGGCAGTCTCCCCTCTCCATAGCAGAGCGATCCCACCAGTGATCAAAAGGCAGTCTCCCCTCTCTGTAGCAGAGCGATCCCACCAGTGATCAAAAGGCAGTCTCCCCTCTCCGTAGCAGAGCGATCCCACCAGTGATCAAAAGGTAGTCTCCCCTCTCCAGCAACAGAGCGATCCCACCAGTCATCAAAAAACAGTCTCCCCTCTCCGTAGCAGAACGATCCCACCAGTGATCAAAAGGCAGTCTCCCCTCTCCATAGCAGAGCGATCCCAGCAGTAATCAAAAGGCAGTCTCCCCTCTCCGTAGCAGAGCGATCCCACCTGTGATCAAAAGGCAGTCTCCCCTCTCCATAGCAGAACGATCCCACCAGTGATCTAAAGGCAGTCTCCCCTCTCTATAGCAGAGCGATCCCACCAGTGATCAAAAGGCAGTCTCCCCTCTCGGTAGCAGAGCGATCCCACCAGTGATCAAAAGGCAGTCTCCCCTCTACGTAGCAGAGCGATCCCACCAGTGATCAAAAGGCAGTCACCCCTCTCCGTAGCAGAGTGATCCCACCAGTGTTCAAAAGGCAGTCTCCCCCCTCCGTAGCAGAGCGATCCCAGCATTGATGAAAAGGCAGTCTCCGCTCTCCGTAGCAGAGCGATCTCACCAGTGATCAAAAGGCAGTCTCCCCTCTCCATAGCAGAACGATCCCACCGGTGATCAAAAGGCAGTCTCCCCTCTCTGTAGCAGAGCGATCCCACCAGTGATCAAAAGGCAGTCTCCCCTCTCCGTAGCAGAGTGATCCCACCAGTGATCAAAAGGCATTCACCCCTCTCCGTAGCAGAGCGATCCCACCAGTGATCAAAAGGCAGTCTCCGCTCTCTGTAGCAGAGCGATCCCACCAGTGATCAAAAGGCAGTCACCCCTCTCCGTAGCAGAACGATCCCACCAGTGATCAAAAGGCAGTCTCCCCTCTCCGTAGCAGAACGATCCCACCAGTGATCAAAAGGCAGTCTCCCCTCTCTGTAGCAGAACGATCCCACCAGTGATCAAAAGGCAGTCTCCCCTCTCCGTAGCAGAACGATCCCACCAGTGATCAAAAGGCAGTCACCCCTCTCCGTAGCAGAGCGATCCCAGCAGTGATTAAAAGACAGTCTCCCCTCTCTGTAGCAGAACGATCCCACCAGTGATCAAAAGGCAGTCTCCCCTCTCCGTAGCAGAACGATCCCACCAGTGATCAAAAGGCAGTCTCCCCTCTCTGTAGCAGAACGATCACACCAGTGATCAAAAGGCAGTCTCCCCTCTCTGTAGCAGAACGATCCCACCAGTGATCAAAAGGCAGTCTCCGCTCTCTGTAGCAGAGCGGTCCCACCAGTGATCAAAAGGCAGTCACCCCTCTCCGTAGCAGAGCGATCCCAGCAGTGATTAAAAGACAGTCTCCCCTCTCCATTGCAGAACGATCCCACCAGTGATCAAAAGGCAGTCTCCCCTCTCCGTAGCAGAGCGATCCCAGCCGTGATCAAAAGGCAGTCTCCCCTGCCATAGCAGAACGATCCCACCAGTGATCAAAAGGCAGTCTCCCCTCTCCATAGCAGAGCGATCCCACCACCGATCAAAAGGCAGTCTCCCCTCTCTGTAGCAGAGTGATACCACCAGTGATCAAAAGGCAGTCTCCCCTCTCCATAGCAGAGCGATCCCACCAGTGATCAAAAGGCAGTCTCCCCTCTCTGTAGCAGAGCGATCCCACCAGTGATCAAAAGGCAGTCTCCCCTCTCCATAGCAGAGCGATCCCACCAGTGATCAAAAGGTAGTCTCCCCTCTCCTGCAACAGAGCGATCCCACCAGTGATCAAAAAACAGTCTCCCCTCTCCGTAGCAGAACGATCCAACCAGTGATCAAAAGGCAGTCTCCCCTCTCCATAGCAGAGCGATCCCACCAGTGGTCAAAAGACAGTCTCCCCTCTCAATAGCAGAGCGATCCCAGCAGTAATCAAAAGGCAGTCACCCCTCTCCGTAGCAGAGCGATCCCAGCAGTGATTAAAAGACAGTGTCCACTCTCTATAGCAGAGCGATCCCACCAGTGATCAAAAGGCAGTCTCCCCTCTCCGTAGCAGAGCGATCCCACCTGTGATCAAAAGGCAGTCTCCCCTCTCCATAGCAGAACGATCCCACCAGTGATCAAAAGGCAGTCTCCCCTCTCCATAGCAGAGCGATCCCACCAGTGATCAAAAGGCAGTCTCCCCTCTCTGTAGCAGAGCGATCCCACCAGTGATCAAAAGGCAGTCTCCCCTCTCCATAGCAGAGCGATCCCACCAGTCATCAAAAGGCAGTCACCCCTCTCCGTAGCAGAGCGATCCCAGCAGTGATTAAAAGACAGTGTCCACTCTCTATAGCAGAGCGATCCCACCAGTGATCAAAAGGCAGTCTCCCCTCTCTATAGCAGAGCGATCCCACCAGTGATCAAAAGGCAGTCTCCCCTCTCGGTAGCAGAGCGATCCCACCAGTGATCAAAAGGCAGTCTCCCCTCTACGTAGCAGAGCGATCCCACCAGTGATCAAAAGGCAGTCACCCCTCTCCGTAGCAGAGCGATCCCACCAGTGTTCAAAAGGCAGTCTCCCCCCTCCGTAGCAGAGCGATCCCAGCATTGATGAAAAGGCAGTCTCCGCTCTCCGTAGCAGTGCGATCCCACCAGTGATCAAAAGGCAGTCTCCCCTCTCCATAGCAGAACGATCCCACCAGTGATCAAAAGGCAGTCTCCCCTCTCTGTAGCAGAGCGATCCCACCAGTGATCAAAAGGCAGTCTCCCCTCTCCGTAGCAGAGCGATCCCACCAGTGATCAAAAGGCAGTCACCCCTCTCCGTAGCAGAGCGATCCCACCAGTGATCAAAAGGCAGTCTCCGCTCTCTGTAGCAGAGCGATCCGACCAGTGATCAAAAGGCAGTCACCCCTCTCCGTAGCAGAACGATCCCCCCAGTGATCAAAAGGCAGTCTCCCCTCTCCGTAGCAGAACGATCCCACCAGAGATCAAAAGGCAGTCTCCCCTCTCTGTAGCAGAGTGATACCACCAGTGATCAAAAGGCAGTCTCCCCTCTCCATAGCAGAGCGATCCAACCAGTGATCAAAAGGCAGTCTCCCCTCTCTGTAGCAGAGCGATCCCACCAGTGATCAAAAGGCAGTCTCCCCTCTCCATAGCAGAGCGATCCCACCAGTGATCAAAAGGTAGTCTCCCCTCTCCTGCAACAGAGCGATCCCACCAGTGATCAAAAAACAGTCTCCCCTCTCCGTAGCAGAGTGATACCACCAGTGATCAAAAGGCAGTCTCCCCTCTCCATAGCAGAGCGATCCCACCAGTGATCAAAAGGCAGTCTCCCCTCTCTGTAGCAGAGCGATCCCACCAGTGATCAAAAGGCAGTCTCCCCTCTCCATAGCAGAGCGATCCCACCAGTGATCAAAAGGTAGTCTCCCCTCTCCTGCAACAGAGCGATCCCACCAGTGATCAAAAAACAGTCTCCCCTCTCCGTAGCAGAACGATCCAACCAGTGATCAAAAGGCCGTCTCCCCTCTCCATAGCAGAGCGATCCCACCAGTGGTCAAAAGACAGTCTCCCCTCTCAATAGCAGAGCGATCCCAGCAGTAATCAAAAGGCAGTCACCCCTCTCCGTAGCAGAGCGATCCCAGCAGTGATTAAAAGACAGTGTCCACTCTCTATAGCAGAGCGATCCCACCAGTGATCAAAAGGCAGTCTCCCCTCTCCGTAGCAGAGCGATCCCACCTGTGATCAAAAGGCAGTCTCCCCTCTCCATAGCAGAACGATCCCACCAGTGATCAAAAGGCAGTCTCCCCTCTCCATAGCAGAGCGATCCCACCAGTGATCAAAAGGCAGTCTCCCCTCTCTGTAGCAGAGCGATCCCACCAGTGATCAAAAGGCAGTCTCCCCTCTCCATAGCAGAGCGATCCCACCAGTCATCAAAAGGCAGTCACCCCTCTCCGTAGCAGAGCGATCCCAGCAGTGATTAAAAGACAGTGTCCACTCTCTATAGCAGAGCGATCCCACCAGTGATCAAAAGGCAGTCTCCCCTCTCTATAGCAGAGCGATCCCACCAGTGATCAAAAGGCAGTCTCCCCTCTCGGTAGCAGAGCGATCCCACCAGTGATCAAAAGGCAGTCTCCCCTCTACGTAGCAGAGCGATCCCACCAGTGATCAAAAGGCAGTCACCCCTCTCCGTAGCAGAGCGATCCCACCAGTGTTCAAAAGGCAGTCTCCCCCCTCCGTAGCAGAGCGATCCCAGCATTGATGAAAAGGCAGTCTCCGCTCTCCGTAGCAGAGCGATCCCACCAGTGATCAAAAGGCAGTCTCCCCTCTCCATAGCAGAACGATCCCACCAGTGATCAAAAGGCAGTCTCCCCTCTCTGTAGCAGAGCGATCCCACCAGTGATCAAAAGGCAGTCTCCCCTCTCCGTAGCAGAGCGATCCCACCAGTGATCAAAAGGCAGTCACCCCTCTCCGTAGCAGAGCGATCCCACCAGTGATCAAAAGGCAGTCTCCGCTCTCTGTAGCAGAGCGATCCGACCAGTGATCAAAAGGCAGTCACCCCTCTCCGTAGCAGAACGATCCCCCCAGTGATCAAAAGGCAGTCTCCCCTCTCCGTAGCAGAACGATCCCACCAGAGATCAAAAGGCAGTCTCCCCTCTCTGTAGCAGAACGATCCCACCAGTGATCAAAAGGCAGTCTCCCCTCTCCGTAGCAGAACGATCCCACCAGTGATCAAAAGGCAGTCTCCCCTCTCTGTAGCAGAGCGATCCCTCCAGTGATCAAAAGGCAGTCACCCCTCTCCGTAGCAGACCGATCCCAGCACTGATTAAAAGACAGTCTCCCCTCTCTGTAGCAGAACGATCCCACCAGTGATCAAACGGCAGTCTCCCCTCTCCGTAGCAGAACGATCCCACCAGTGATCAAAAGGCAGTCTCCCCTCTCCGTAGCAGAGCGATCCCAGCAGTGATTAAAAGACAGTCTCCCCTCTCCATTGCAGAACGATCCCACCAGTGATCAAAAGGCAGTCTCCCCTCTCCGTAGCAGAGCGATCCCAGCCGTGATCAAAAGGCAGTCTCCCCTCTCCATAGCAAACGATCCCACCAGTGATCAAAAGGCAGTCTCCCCTCTCCATAGCAGAACGATCCCACCAGTGATCAAAAGGCAGTCTCCCCTCTCCGTAGCAGAACGATCCCACCAGTGATCAAAAGGCAGTCACTCCTCTCCGTAGCAGAGCAATCCCAGCAGTGATTAAAAGAAAGTGTCCACTCTCTATAGCAGAGCGATCCCACCAGTGATCAAAAGGCAGTCTCCCCTCTCCGTAGCAGAACGATCCCACCAGTGATTAAAAGACAGTCACCCCTCTCCGTAGCAGAGCGATCCCACCAGTGATCAAAAGGCAGTCTCCCCTCTCCGTAGCAGAGCGATCCCACCAGTGATCAAAAGGCAGTCTCCCCTCTCCATAGCAGAGCGATCCCACCTGTGATCAAAAGGCAGTCTCCCCTCTCTGTAGCAGAGCGATCCCACCAGTGATCAAAAGGCAGTCTCCCCCTCCATAGCAGAGCGATCCCACCAGAGATCAAAAGGTAGTCTCCACTCTCCTGCAACAGAGCGATCCCACCAGTGATCAAAAGGCAGTCACCCCTCTCCGTAGCAGAGCGATCCCAGCAGTGATTAAAAGACAGTGTCCACTCTCTATAGCAGAGCGATCCCACCAGTGATCAAAAGGCAGTCTCCCCTCTCTATAGCAGAGCGATCCCACCAGTGATCAAAAGGCAGTCTCCCCTCTCGGTAGCAGAGCGATCCCACCAGTGATCAAAAGGCAGTCACCCCTCTCCGTAGCAGAGCGATCCCAGCAGTGATTAAAAGACAGTGTCCACTCTCTATAGCAGAGCGATCCCACCAGTGATCAAAAGGCAGTCTCCCCTCTCTATAGCAGAGCGATCCCACCAGTGATCAAAAGGCAGTCTCCCCTCTCGGTAGCAGAGCGATCCCACCAGTGATCAAAAGGCAGTCTCCCCTCTACGTAGCAGAGCGATCCCACCAGTGATCAAAAGGCAGTCACCCCTCTCCGTAGCAGAGCGATCCCACCAGTGTTCAAAAGGCAGTCTCCCCCCTCCGTAGCAGAGCGATCCCAGCATTGATGAAAAGGCAGTCTCCGCTCTCCGTAGCAGAGCGATCCCACCAGTGATCAAAAGGCAGTCTCCCCTCTCCATAGCAGAACGATCCCACCAGTGATCAAAAGGCAGTCTCCCCTCTCTGTAGCAGAGCGATCCCACCAGTGATCAAAAGGCAGTCTCCCCTCTCCGTAGCAGAGCGATCCCACCTGTGATCAAAAGGCAGTCTCCCCTCTCCATAGCAGAACGATCCCACCAGTGATCAAAAGGCAGTCTCCCCTCTCCATAGCAGAGCGATCCCACCAGTGATCAAAAGGCAGTCTCCCTTCTCTGTAGCAGAGCGATCCCACCAGTGATCAAAAGGCAGTCTCCCCTCTCCATAGCAGAGCGATCCCACCAGTCATCAAAAGGCAGTCACCCCTCTCCGTAGCAGAGCGATCCCAGCAGTGATTAAAAGACAGTGTCCACTCTCTATAGCAGAGCGATCCCACCAGTGATCAAAAGGCAGTCTCCCCTCTCTATAGCAGAGCGATCCCACCAGTGATCAAAAGGCAGTCTCCCCTCTCGGTAGCAGAGCGATCCCACCAGTGATCAAAAGGCAGTCTCCCCTCTACGTAGCAGAGCGATCCCACCAGTGATCAAAAGGCAGTCACCCCTCTCCGTAGCAGAGCGATCCCACCAGTGTTCAAAAGGCAGTCTCCCCCCTCCGTAGCAGAGCGATCCCAGCATTGATGAAAAGGCAGTCTCCGCTCTCCGTAGCAGAGCGATCCCACCAGTGATCAAAAGGCAGTCTCCCCTCTCCATAGCAGAACGATCCCACCAGTGATCAAAAGGCAGTCTCCCCTCTCTGTAGCAGAGCGATCCCACCAGTGATCAAAAGGCAGTCTCCCCTCTCCGTAGCAGAGCGATCCCACCAGTGATCAAAAGGCAGTCACCCCTCTCCGTAGCAGAGCGATCCCACCAGTGATCAAAAGGCAGTCTCCGCTCTCTGTAGCAGAGCGATCCGACCAGTGATCAAAAGGCAGTCACCCCTCTCCGTAGCAGAACGATCCCCCCAGTGATCAAAAGGCAGTCTCCCCTCTCCGTAGCAGAACGATCCCACCAGAGATCAAAAGGCAGTCTCCCCTCTCTGTAGCAGAACGATCCCACCAGTGATCAAAAGGCAGTCTCCCCTCTCTGTAGCAGAGCGATCCCTCCAGTGATCAAAAGACAGTCACCCCTCTCCGTAGCAGACCGATCCCAGCACTGATTAAAAGACAGTCTCCCCTCTCTGTAGCAGAACGATCCCACCAGTGATCAAACGGCAGTCTCCCCTCTCCGTAGCAGAACGATCCCACCAGTGATCAAAAGGCAGTCTCCCCTCTCTGTAGCAGAACGATCCCACCAGTGATCAAAAGGCAGTCACCCCTCTCCGTAGCAGAGCGATCCCAGCAGTGATTAAAAGACAGTCTCCCCTCTCCATTGCAGAACGATCCCACCAGTGATCAAAAGGCAGTCTCCCCTCTCCGTAGCAGAGCGATCCCAGCCGTGATCAAAAGGCAGTCTCCCCTCTCCATAGCAAACGATCCCACCAGTGATCAAAAGGCAGTCTCCCCTCTCCATAGCAGAACGATCCCACCAGTGATCAAAAGGCAGTCTCCCCTCTCCGTAGCAGAACGATCCCACCAGTGATCAAAAGGCAGTCACTCCTCTCCGTAGCAGAGCAATCCCAGCAGTGATTAAAAGAAACTGTCCACTCTCTATAGCAGAGCGATCCCACCAGTGATCAAAAGGCAGTCTCCCCTCTCCGTAGCAGAACGATCCCACCAGTGATTAAAAGACAGTCACCCCTCTCCGTAGCAGAGCGATCCCACCAGTGATCAAAAGGCAGTCTCCCCTCTCCGTAGCAGAGCGATCCCACCAGTGATCAAAAGGCAGTCTCCCCTCTCCATAGCAGAGCGATCCCACCTGTGATCAAAAGGCAGTCTCCCCTCTCTGTAGCAGAGCGATCCCACCAGTGATCAAAAGGCAGTCTCCCCCTCCATAGCAGAGCGATCCCACCAGAGATCAAAAGGTAGTCTCCCCTCTCCTGCAACAGAGCGATCCCACCAGTGATCAAAAGGCAGTCACCCCTCTCCGTAGCAGAGCGATCCCAGCAGTGATTAAAAGACAGTGTCCACTCTCTATAGCAGAGCGATCCCACCAGTGATCAAAAGGCAGTCTCCCCTCTCTATAGCAGAGCGATCCCACCATTGATCAAAAGGCAGTCTCCCCTCTCGGTAGCAGAGCGATCCCACCAGTGATCAAAAGGCAGTCACCCCTCTCCGTAGCAGAGCGATCCCAGCAGTGATTAAAAGACAGTGTCCACTCTCTATAGCAGAGCGATCCCACCAGTGATCAAAAGGCAGTCTCCCCTCTCTATAGCAGAGCGATCCCACCAGTGATCAAAAGGCAGTCTCCCCTCTCGGTAGCAGAGCGATCCCACCAGTGATCAAAAGGCAGTCTCCCCTCTACGTAGCAGAGCGATCCCACCAGTGATCAAAAGGCAGTCACCCCTCTCCGTAGCAGAGCGATCCCACCAGTGTTCAAAAGGGAGTCTCCCCCCTCCGTAGCAGAGCGATCCCAGCATTGATGAAAAGGCAGTCTCCGCTCTCCGTAGCAGAGCGATCCCACCAGTGATCAAAAGGCAGTCTCCCCTCTCCATAGCAGAACGATCCCACCAGTGATCAAAAGGCAGTCTCCCCTCTCTGTAGCAGAGCGATCCCACCAGTGATCAAAAGGCAGTCTCCCCTCTCCGTAGCAGAGCGATCCCACCCGTGATCAAAAGGCAGTCACCCCTCTCCGTAGCAGAGCGATCCCACCAGTGATCAAAAGGCAGTCTCCGCTCTCTGTAGCAGAGCGATCCGACCAGTGATCAAAAGGCAGTCACCCCTCTCCGTAGCAGAACGATCCCACCAGTGATCAAAAGGCAGTCTCCCCTCTCCGTAGCAGAACGATCCGACCAGTGATCAAAAGGCAGTCTCCCCTCTCCGTAGCAGAACGATCCCACCAGTGATCAAAAGGCAGTCTCCCCTCTCCGTAGCAGAACGATCCCACCAGTGATCAAAAGGCAGTCTCCCCTCTCTGTAGCAGAGCGATCCCTCCAGTGATCAAAAGGCAGTCACCCCTCTCCGTAGCAGACCGATCCCAGCACTGATTAAAAGACAGTCTCCCCTCTCTGTAGCAGAACGATCCCACCAGTGATCAAACGGCAGTCTCCCCTCTCCGTAGCAGAACGATCCCACCAGTGATCAAAAGGCAGTCTCCCCTCTCTGTAGCAGAACGATCCCACCAGTGATTAAAAGACAGTCTCCCCTCTCCATTGCAGAACGATCCCACCAGTGATCAAAAGGCAGTCTCCCCTCTCCGTAGCAGAGTGATCCCAGCCGTGATCAAAAGGCAGTCTCCCCTCTCCATAGCAAACGATCCCACCTGTGATCAAAAGGCAGTCTCCCCTCTCCATAGCAGAACGATCCCACCAGTGATCAAAAGGCAGTCACTCCTCTCCGTAGCAGAGCAATCCCAGCAGTGATTAAAAGAAAGTGTCCACTCTCTATAGCAGAGCGATCCCACCAGTGATCAAAAGGCAGTCTCCCCTCTCCGTAGCAGAACGATCCCACCAGTGATTAAAAGACAGTCACCCCTCTCCGTAGCAGAGCGATCCCACCAGTGATCAAAAGGCAGTCTCCCCTCTCCGTAGCAGAGCGATCCCACCAGTGATCAAAAGGCAGTCTCCCCTCTCCATAGCAGAGCGATCCCACCTGTGATCAAAAGGCAGTCTCCCCTCTCTGTAGCAGAGCGATCCCACCAGTGATCAAAAGGCAGTCTCCCCCTCCATAGCAGAGCGATCCCACCAGAGATCAAAAGGTAGTCTCCCCTCTCCTGCAACAGAGCGATCCCACCAGTGATCAAAAAACAGTTTCCCCTCTCCGTAGCAGAACGATCCCACCAGTGATCAAAAGGCAGTCTCCCCTCTCCATAGCAGAGCGATCCCACCAGTGGTCAAAAGACAGTCTCCCCTCTCTATAGCAGAGCGATCCCAGCAGTAATCAAAAGGCAGTCACCCCTCTCCGTTGCAGAGCGATCCCAGCAGTGATTAAAAGGCAGTCTCCCCTCTCCATAGCAGAGCGATCCCACCAGTGATCAAAAGGCAGTCTCCCCTCTCCATAGCAGAACGATCCCACCAGTGATCAAAAGGCAGTCTCCCCTCTCTGTAGCAGAGCGATCCCACCAGTGATCAAAAGGCAGTCTCCCCTCTCCGTAGCAGAGCGATCCCACCAGTGATCAAAAGGCAGTCACCCCTCTCCGTAGCAGAGCGATCCCACCAGTGATCAAAAGGCAGTCTCCGCTCTCTGTAGCAGAGCGATCCGACCAGTGATCAAAAGGCAGTCACCCCTCTCCGTAGCAGAACGATCCCACCAGTGATCAAAAGGCAGTCTCCCCTCTCCGTAGCAGAACGATCCCACCAGTGATCAAAAGGCAGTCTCCCCTCTCCGTAGCAGAACGATCCCACCAGTGATCAAAAGGCAGTCTCCCCTCTCCGTAGCAGAACGATCCCACCAGTGATCAAAAGGCAGTCTCCCCTCTCTGTAGCAGAACGATCCCACCAGTGATTAAAAGACAGTCTCCCCTCTCCATTGCAGAACGATCCCACCAGTGATCAAAAGGCAGTCTCCCCTCTCCGGAGCAGAGCGATCCCAGCCGTGATCAAAAGGCAGTCTCCCCTCTCCATAGCAAACGATCCCACCAGTGATCAAAAGGCGGTCTCCCCTCTCCATAGCAGAACGATCCCACCAGTGATCAAAAGGCAGTCACTCCTCTCCGTAGCAGAGCAATCCCAGCAGTGATTAAAAGAAAGTGTCCACTCTCTATAGCAGAGCGATCCCACCAGTGATCAAAAGGCAGTCTCCCCTCTCCGTAGCAGAACGATCCCACCAGTGATTAAAAGACAGTCACCCCTCTCCGTAGCAGAGCGATCCCACCAGTGATCAAAAGGCAGTCTCCCCTCTCCGTAGCAGAGCGATCCCACCAGTGTTCAAAAGGCAGTCTCCCCTCTCCATAGCAGAGCGATCCCACCTGTGATCAAAAGGCAGTCTCCCCTCTCTGTAGCAGAGCGATCCCACCAGTGATCAAAAGGCAGTCTCCCCCTCCATAGCAGAGCGATCCCACCAGAGATCAAAAGGTAGTCTCCCCTCTCCTGCAACAGAACGATCCCACCAGTGATCAAAAGGCAGTCTCCCCTCTCCATAGCAGAGCGATCCCACCAGTGGTCAAAAGACAGTCTCCCCTCTCTATAGCAGAGCGATCCCAGCAGTAATCAAAAGGCAGTCACCCCTCTCCGTTGCAGAGCGATCCCAGCAGTGATTAAAAGGCAGTCTCCCCTCTCCATAGCAGAACGATCCCACCAGTGATCAAAAGGCAGTCTCCGCTCTCCATAGCAGAGCGATCCCACCAGTGATCAAAAGGCAGTCTCCCCTCTCTGTAGCAGAGCGATCCCACCAGTGATCAAAAGGCAGTCTCCCCTCTCCATAGCAGAGCGATCCCACCAGTGATCAAAAGGTAGTCTCCCCTCTCCTGCAATAGAGCGATCCCACCAGTCATCAAAAAACAGTCTCCCCTCTCCGTAGCAGAACGATCCCACCAGTGGTCAAAAGGCAGTCTCCCCTCTCCATAGCAGAGCGATCCCACCAGTGGACAAAAGACAGTCTCCCCTCTCTATTGCAGAGCGATCCCAGCAGTAATCAAAAGGCAGTCATCCCTCTCAGTAGCAGAGCGATCCCAGCAGTGATTAAAAGGCAGTCTCCCCTCTCCATAGCAGAGCGATCCCACCTGTGATCAAAAGGTAGTCTCCCCTCTCCTGCAACAGAGCGATCCCACCAGTCATCAAAAAACAGTCTCCCCTCTCCATAGCAGATCGATCCCACCAGTGATCAAAAGGCAGTCTCCCCTCTCCATAGCAGAACGATCCCACGAGTGATCAAAAGGCAGTCTCCCCTCTCCGTAGCAGAGCGATCCCACCTGTGATCAAAAGGCAGTCTCCCCTCTCCATAGCAGAACGATCCCACCAGTGATCAAAAGGCAGTCTCCCCTCTCCATAGCAGAGCGATCCCACCAGTGATCAAAAGGCAGTCTCCCCTCTCTGTAGCAGAGCGATTCCACCAGTGATCAAAAGGCAGTCTCCCCTCTCCATAGCAGAGCGATCCCACCAGTGATCAAAAGGTAGTCTCCCCTCTCCTGCAACAGAGCGATCCCACCAGTCATCAAAAAACAGTCTCCCCTCTCCATTGCAGAACGATCCCACCAGTGATCAAAAGGCAGTCTCCCCTCTCCGTAGCAGAGCGATCCCAGCCGTGATCAAAAGGCAGTCTCCCCTCTCTGTAGCAGAACGATCCCACCAGTGATCAAAAGGCAGTCTCCCCTCTCCGTAGCAGAACGATCCCACCAGTGATCAAAAGGCAGTCTCCCCTCTCCGTAGCAGAACGATCCCACCAGTGATCAAAAGGCAGTCACTCCTCTCCGTAGCAGAGCAATCCCAGCAGTGATTAAAAGAAAGTGTCCACTCTCTATAGCAGAGCGATCCCACCAGTGATCAAAAGGCAGTCTCCCCTCTCCGTAGCAGAACGATCCCACCAGTGATTAAAAGACAGTCACCCCTCTCCGTAGCAGAGCGATCCCACCAGTGATCAAAAGGCAGTCTCCCCTCTCCGTAGCAGAGCGATCCCACCAGTGATCAAAAGGCAGTCTCCCCTCTCCATAGCAGAGCGATCCCACCTGTGATCAAAAGGCAGTCTCCCCTCTCTGTAGCAGAGCGATCCCACCAGTGATCAAAAGGCAGTCTCCCCCTCCATAGCAGAGCGATCCCACCAGAGATCAAAAGGTAGTCTCCCCTCTCCTGCAACAGAGCGATCCCACCAGTGATCAAAAAACAGTTTCCCCTCTCCGTAGCAGAACGATCCCACCAGTGATCAAAAGGCAGTCTCCCCTCTCCATAGCAGAGCGATCCCACCAGTGGTGAAAAGACAGTCTCCCCTCTCTATAGCAGAGCGATCCCAGCAGTAATCAAAAGGCAGTCACCCCTCTCCGTAGCAGAGCGATCCCAGCAGTGATTAAAAGGCAGTCTCCCCTCTCCATAGCAGAACGATCCCACCAGTGATCAAAAGGCAGTCTCCCCTCTCCATAGCAGAGCGATCCCACCTGTGATCAAAAGGCAGTCTCCCCTCTCTGTAGCAGAGCGATCCCACCAGTGATCAAAAGGCAGTCTCCCCCTCCATAGCAGAGCGATCCCACAAGAGATCAAAAGGTAGTCTCCCCTCTCCTGCAACAGAGCGATCCCACCAGTGATCAAAAGGCAGTCACCCCTCTCCGTAGCAGAGCGATCCCAGCAGTGATTAAAAGACAGTGTCCACTGTCTATAGCAGAGCGATCCCACCAGTGATCAAAAGGCAGTCTCCCCTCTCTATAGCAGAGCGATCCCACCAGTGATCAAAAGGCAGTCTCCCCTCTCCATAGCAGAACGATCCCACCAGTGATCAAAAGGCAGTCTCCCCTCTCTGTAGCAGAGCGATCCCACCAGTGATCAAAAGGCAGTCTCCCCTCTCCGTAGCAGAGCGATCCCACCAGTGATCAAAAGGCAGTCACCCCTCTCCGTAGCAGAGCGATCCCACCAGTGATCAAAAGGCAGTCTCCGCTCTCTGTAGCAGAGCGATCCGACCAGTGATCAAAAGGCAGTCACCCCTCTCCGTAGCAGAACGATCCCACCAGTGATCAAAAGGCAGTCTCCCCTCTCCGTAGCAGAACGATCCCACCAGTGATCAAAAGGCAGTCTCCCCTCTCTGTAGCAGAACGATCCCACCAGTGATCAAAAGGCAGTCTCCCCTCTCCGTAGCAGAACGATCCCACCAGTGATCAAAAGGCAGTCTCCCCTCTCTGTAGCAGAGCGATCCCTCCAGTGATCAAAAGGCAGTCACCCCTCTCCGTAGCAGACCGATCCCAGCACTGATTAAAAGACAGTCTCCCCTCTCTGTAGCAGAACGATCCCACCAGTGATCAAACGGCAGTCTCCCCTCTCCGTAGCAGAACGATCCCACCAGTGATCAAAAGGCAGTCTCCCCTCTCCATTGCAGAACGATCCCACCAGTGATCAAAAGGCAGTCTCCCCTCTCCGTAGCAGAGCGATCCCAGCCGTGATCAAAAGGCAGTCTCCCCTCTCCATAGCAAACGATCCCACCAGTGATCAAAAGGCAGTCTCCCCTCTCCATAGCAGAACGATCCCACCAGTGATCAAAAGGCAGTCTCCCCTCTCCGTAGCAGAACGATCCCACCAGTGATCAAAAGGCAGTCACTCCTCTCCGTAGCAGAGCAATCCCAGCAGTGATTAAAAGAAAGTGTCCACTCTCTATAGCAGAGCGATCCCACCAGTGATCAAAAGGCAGTCTCCCCTCTCCGTAGCAGAACGATCCCACCAGTGATTAAAAGACAGTCACCCCTCTCCGTAGCAGAGCGATCCCACCAGTGATCAAAAGGCAGTCTCCCCTCTCCGTAGCAGAGCGATCCCACCAGTGATCAAAAGGCAGTCTCCCCTCTCCATAGCAGAGCGATCCCACCTGTGATAAAAAGGCAGTCTCCCCTCTCTGTAGCAGAGCGATCCCACCAGTGATCAAAAGGCAGTCTCCCCCTCCATAGCAGAGCGATCCCACCAGAGATCAAAAGGTAGTCTCCCCTCTCCTGCAACAGAGCGATCCCACCAGTGATCAAAAGGCAGTCACCCCTCTCCGTAGCAGAGCGATCCCAGCAGTGATTAAAAGACAGTGTCCACTCTCTATAGCAGAGCGATCCCACCAGTGATCAAAAGGCAGTCTCCCCTCTCTATAGCAGAGCGATCCCACCAGTGATCAAAAGGCAGTCTCCCCTCTCGGTAGCAGAGCGATCCCACCAGTGATCAAAAGGCAGTCTCCCCTCTACGTATCAGAGCGATCCCACCAGTGATCAAAAGGCAGTCACCCCTCTCCGTAGCAGAGCGATCCCACCAGTGTTCAAAAGGCAGTCTCCCCCCTCCGTAGCAGAGCGATCCCAGCATTGATGAAAAGGCAGTCTCCGCTCTCCGTAGCAGAGCGATCCCACCAGTGATCAAAAGGCAGTCTCCCCTCTCCATAGCAGAACGATCCCACCAGTGATCAAAAGGCAGTCTCCCCTCTCCGTAGCAGAGCGATCCCACCAGTGATCAAAAGGCAGTCACCCCTCTCCGTAGCAGAGCGATCCCACCAGTGATCAAAAGGCAGTCTCCGCTCTCTGTAGCAGAGCGATCCGACCAGTGATCAAAAGGCAGTCACCCCTCTCCGTAGCAGAACGATCCCACCAGTGATCAAAAGGCAGTCTCCCCTCTCCGTAGCAGAACGATCCCACCAGTGATCAAAAGGCAGTCTCCCCTCTCTGTAGCAGAACGATCCCACCAGTGATCAAAAGGCAGTCTCCCCTCTCCGTAGCAGAACGATCCCACCAGTGATCAAAAGGCAGTCTCCCCTCTCTGTAGCAGAGCGATCCCTCCAGTGATCAAAAGGCAGTCACCCCTCTCCGTAGCAGACCGATCCCAGCACTGATTAAAAGACAGTCTCCCCTCTCTGTAGCAGAACGATCCCACCAGTGATCAAACGGCAGTCTTCCCTCTCCGTAGCAGAACGATCCCACCAGTGATCAAAAGGCAGTCTCCCCTCTCTGTAGCAGAACGATCCCACCAGTGATTAAAAGACAGTCTCCCCTCTCCATTGCAGAACGATCCCACCAGTGATCAAAAGGCAGTCTCCCCTCTCCGTAGCAGAGCGATCCCAGCCGTGATCAAAAGGCAGTCTCCCCTCTCCATAGCAAACGATCCCACCAGTGATCAAAAGGCAGTCTCCCCTCTCCATAGCAGAGCAATCCCAGCAGTGATTAAAAGAAAGTGTCCACTCTCTATAGCAGAACGATCCCACCAGTGATCAAAAGGCAGTCTCCCCTCTCCGTAGCAGAACGATCCCACCAGTGATTAAAAGACAGTCACCCCTCTCCGTAGCAGAGCGATCCCACCAGTGATCAAAAAACAGTTTCCCCTCTCCGTAGCAGAACGATCCCACCAGTGATCAACAGGCAGTCTCCCCTCTCCATAGCAGAGCGATCCCACCAGTGGTCAAAAGACAGTCTCCCCTCTCTATAGCAGAGCGATCCCAGCAGTAATCAAAAGGCAGTCACCCCTCTCCGTTGCAGAGCGATCCCAGCAGTGATTAAAAGGCAGTCTCCCCTCTCTGTAGCAGAGCGATCCCACCAGTGATCAAAAGGCAGTCTCCCCTCTCCATAGCAGAGCGATCCCACCAGTGATCAAAAGGTAGTCTCCCCTCTCCTGCAATAGAGCGATCCCACCAGTCATCAAAAAACAGTCTCCCCTCTCCGTAGCAGAACGATCCCACCAGTGGTCAAAAGGCAGTCTCCCCTCTCCATAGCAGAGTGATCCCACCAGTGGTCAAAAGACAGTCTCCCCTCTCTATTGCAGAGCGATCCCAGCAGTAATCAAAAGGCAGTCACCCCTCTCAGTAGCAGAGCGATCCCAGCAGTGATTAAAAGACAGTGTCCACTCTCTATAGCCGAGCGATCCCACCAGTGATCAAAAGGCAGTCTCCCCTCTCCATAGCAGAGCGATCCCACCTGTGATCAAAAGGCAGTCTCCCCTCTCCATAGCAGAACGATCCCACCAGTGATCAAAAGGCAGTCTCCCCTCTCCATAGCAGAACGATCCCACGAGTGATCAAAAGGCAGTCTCCCCTCTCCGTAGCAGAGCGATCCCACCTGTGATCAAAAGGCAGTCTCCCCTCTCGATAGCAGAACGATCCCACCAGTGATCAAAAGGCAGTCTCCCCTCTCCATAGCAGAGCGATCCCACCAGTGATCAAAAGGCAGTCTCCCCTCTCTGTAGCAGAGCGATTCCACCAGTGATCAAAAGGCAGTCTCCCCTCTCCATAGCAGAGCGATCCCACCAGTGATCAAAAGGTAGTCTCCCCTCTCCTGCAACAGAGCGATCCCACCAGTCATCAAAAAACAGTCTCCCCTCTCCATTGCAGAACAATCCCACCAGTGATCAAAAGGCAGTCTCCCCTCTCCGTAGCAGAGCGATCCCAGCCGTGATCAAAAGGCAGTCTCCCCTCTCCATAGCAAACGATCCTACCAGTGATCAAAAGGCAGTCTCCCCTCTCCATAGCAGAACGATCCCACCAGTGATCAAAAGGCAGTCTCCCCTCTCCGTAGCAGAACGATCCCACCAGTGATCAAAAGGCAGTCACTCCTCTCTGTAGCAGAGCAATCCCAGCAGTGATTAAAAGAAAGTGTCCACTCTCTATAGCAGAGCGATCCCACCAGTGATCAAAAGGCAGTCTCCCCTCTCCGTAGCAGAGCGATCCCACCAGTGATCAAAAGGCAGTCTCCCCTCTCCGTAGCAGAGCGATCCCACCAGTGATCAAAAGGCAGTCTCCCCTCTCCATAGCAGAGCGATCCCACCTGTGATCAAAAGGCAGTCTCCCCTCTCTGTAGCAGAGCGATCCCACCAGTGATCAAAAGGCAGTCTCCCCCTCCATAGCAGAGCGATCCCACCAGAGATCAAAAGGTAGTCTCCCCTCTCCTGCAACAGAGCGATCCCACCAGTGATCAAAAAACAGTTTCCCCTCTCCGTAGCAGAACGATCCCACCAGTGATCAAAAGGCAGTCTCCCCTCTCTATAGCAGAGCGATCCCAGCAGTAATCAAAAGGCAGTCACCCCTCTCCGTAGCAGAGCGATCCCAGCAGTGATTAAAAGGCAGTCTCCCCTCTCCATAGCAGAACGATCCCACCAGTGATCAAAAGGCAGTCTCCGCTCTCCATAGCAGAGCGATCCCACCAGTGATCAAAAGGCAGTCTCCCCTCTCTGTAGCAGAGCGATCCCACCAGTGATCAAAAGGCAGTCTCCCCTCTCCATAGCAGAGCGATCCCACCAGTGATCAAAAGGTAGTCTCCCCTCTCCTGCAATAGAGCGATCCCACCAGTCATCAAAAAACAGTCTCCCCTCTCAGTAGCAGAGCGATCCCAGCAGTGATTAAAAGACAGTGTCCACTCTCTATAGCCGAGCGATCCCACCAGTGATCAAAAGGCAGTCTCCCCTCTCCATAGCAGAGCGATCCCACCTGTGATCAAAAGGCAGTCTCCCCTCTCCATAGCAGAACGATCCCACCAGTGATCAAAAGGCAGTCTCCCCTCTCCATAGCAGAACGATCCCACGAGTGATCAAAAGGCAGTCTCCCCTCTCCGTAGCAGAGCGATCCCACCTGTGATCAAAAGGCAGTCTCCCCTCTCCATAGCAGAACGATCCCACCAGTGATCAAAAGGCAGTCTCCCCTCTCCATAGCAGAGCGATCCCACCAGTGATCAAAAGGCAGTCTCCCCTCTCTGTAGCAGAGCGATTCCACCAGTGATCAAAAGGCAGTCTCCCCTCTCCATAGCAGAGCGATCCCACCAGTGATCAAAAGGTAGTCTCCCCTCTCCTGCAACAGAGCGATCCCACCAGTCATCAAAAAACAGTCTCCCCTCTCCATTGCAGAACAATCCCACCAGTGATCAAAAGGCAGTCTCCCCTCTCCGTAGCAGAGCGATCCCAGCCGTGATCAAAAGGCAGTCTCCCCTCTCCATAGCAAACAATCCCACCAGTGATCAAAAGGCAGTCTCCCCTCTCCATAGCAGAACGATCCCACCAGTGATCAAAAGGCAGTCTCCCCTCTCCGTAGCAGAACGATCCCACCAGTGATCAAAAGGCAGTCACTCCTCTCCGTAGCAGAGCAATCCCAGCAGTGATTAAAAGAAAGTGTCCACTCTCTATAGCAGAGCGATCCCACCAGTGATCAAAAGGCAGTCTCCCCTCTCCGTAGCAGAGCGATCCCACCAGTGATCAAAAGGCAGTCTCCCCTCTCCGTAGCAGAGCGATCCCACCAGTGATCAAAAGGCAGTCTCCCCTCTCCATAGCAGAGCGATCCCACCTGTGATCAAAAGGCAGTCTCCCCTCTCTGTAGCAGAGCGATCCCACCAGTGATCAAAAGGCAGTCTCCCCCTCCATAGCAGAGCGATCCCACCAGAGATCAAAAGGTAGTCTCCCCTCTCCTGCAACAGAGCGATCCCACCAGTGATCAAAAAACAGTTTCCCCTCTCCGTAGCAGAACGATCCCACCAGTGATCAAAAGGCAGTCTCCCCTCTCCATAGCAGAGCGATCCCACCAGTGGTCAAAAGACAGTCTCCCCTCTCTATAGCAGAGCGATCCCAGCAGTAATCAAAAGGCAGTCACCCCTCTCCGTAGCAGAGCGATCCCAGCAGTGATTAAAAGGCAGTCTCCCCTCTCCATAGCAGAACGATCCCACCAGTGATCAAAAGGCAGTCTCCGCTCTCCATAGCAGAGCGATCCCACCAGTGATCAAAAGGCAGTCTCCCCTCTCTGTAGCAGAGCGATCCCACCAGTGATCAAAAGGCAGTCTCCCCTCTCCATAGCAGAGCGATCCCACCAGTGATCAAAAGGTAGTCTCCCCTCTCCTGCAATAGAGCGATCCCACCAGTCATCAAAAAACAGTCTCCCCTCTCCGTAGCAGAACGATCCCACCAGTGGTCAAAAGGCAGTCTCCCCTCTCCATAGCAGAGCGATCCCACCAGTGGTCAAAAGACAGTCTCCCCTCTCTATTGCAGAGCGATCCCAGCAGTAATCAAAAGGCAGTCACCCCTCTCAGTAGCAGAGCGATCCCAGCAGGGATTAAAAGACAGTGTCCACTCTCTATAGCCGAGCGATCCCACCAGTGATCAAAAGGCAGTCTCCCCTCTCCATAGCAGAGCGATCCCAGCAGTAATCAAAAGGCAGTCACCCCTCTCAGTAGCAGAGCGATCCCAGCAGTGATTAAAAGACAGTGTCCACTCTCTATAGCCGGGCGATCCCACCAGTGATCAAAAGGCAGTCTCCCCTCTCTATTGCAGAGCGATCCCAGCAGTAATCAAAAGGCAGTCACCCCTCTCAGTAGCAGAGCGATCCCAGCAGTGATTAAAAGACAGTGTCCACTCTCTATAGCCGAGCGATCCCACCAGTGATCAAAAGGCAGTCTCCCCTCTCCGTAGCAGAACGATCCCACCAGTGATTAAAAGACAGTCACCCCTCACCGTAGCAGAGCGATCCCACCAGTGATCAAAAGGCAGTCTCCCCTCTCCGTAGCAGAGCGATCCCACCAGTGATCAAAAGGCAGTCTCCCCTCTCCATAGCAGAGCGATCCCACCTGTGATCAAAAGGCAGTCTCCCCTCTCTGTAGCAGAGCGATCCCACCAGTGATCAAAAGGCAGTCTCCCCCGCCATAGCAGAGCGATCCCACCAGAGATCAAAAGGTAGTCTCCCCTCTCCTGCAACAGAGCGATCCCACCAGTGATCAAAAAACAGTTTCCCCTCTCCGTAGCAGAACGATCCCACCAGTGATCAAAAGGCAGTCTCCCCTCTCCATAGCAGAGCGATCCCACCAGTGGTCAAAAGACAGTCTCCCCTCTCTATAGCAGAGCGATCCCAGCAGTAATCAAAAGGCAGTCACCCCTCTCCGTAGCAGAGCGATCCCAGCAGTGATTAAAAGGCAGTCTCCCCTCTCCATAGCAGAACGATCCCACCAGTGATCAAAAGGCAGTCTCCGCTCTCCATAGCAGAGCGATCACACCAGTGATCAAAAGGCAGTCTCCCCTCTCTGTAGCAGAGCGATCCCACCAGTGATCAAAAGGCAGTCTCCCCTCTCCATAGCAGAGCGATCCCACCAGTGATCAAAAGGTAGTCTCCCCTCTCCTGCAATAGAGCGATCCCACCAGTCATCAAAAAACAGTCTCCCCTCTCCGTAGCAGAACGATCCCACCAGTGGTCAAAAGGCAGTCTCCCCTCTCCATAGCAGAGCGATCCCACCAGTGGTCAAAACACAGTCTCCCCTCTCTATTGCAGAGCGATCCCAGCAGTAATCAAAAGGCAGTCACCCCTCTCAGTAGCAGAGCGATCCCAGCAGGGATTAAAAGACAGTGTCCACTCTCTATAGCCGAGCGATCCCACCAGTGATCAAAAGGCAGTCTCCGCTCTCCATAGCAGAGCGATCCCACCTGTGATCAAAAGGCAGTCTCCCCTCTCCATAGCAGAACGATCCCACCAGTGATCAAAAGGCAGTCTCCCCTCTCCATAGCAGAACGATCCCACGAGTGATCAAAAGGCAGTCTCCCCTCTCCGTAGCAGAGCGATCCCACCTGTGATCAAAAGGCAGTCTCCCCTCTCCATAGCAGAACGATCCCACCAGTGATCAAAAGGCAGTCTCCCCTCTCCATAGCAGAGCGATCCCACCAGTGATCAAAAGGCAGTCTCCCCTCTCTGTAGCAGAGCGATTCCACCAGTGATCAAAAGGCAGTCTCCCCTCTCCATAGCAGAGCGATCCCACCAGTGATCAAAAGGTAGTCTCCCCTCTCCTGCAACAGAGCGATCCCACCAGTCATCAAAAAACAGTCTCCCCTCTCCGTAGCAGAACGATCCCACCAGTGATCAAAAGGCAGTCTCCCCTCTCCATAGCAGAGCGATCCCACCAGTGGTCAAAAGGCAGTCTCCCCTCTCCATAGCAGAGCGAACCCACCAGTGGTCAAAAGACAGTCTCCCCTCTCTATTGCAGAGCGATCCCAGCAGTAATCAAAAGGCAGTCACCCCTCTCAGTAGCAGAGCGATCCCAGCAGTGATTAAAAGACAGTGTCCACTCTCTATAGCAGAGCGATCCCACCAGTGATCAAAAGGCAGTCTCCCCTCTCCGTAGCAGAGCGATCCCACCAGTGATCAAAAGGCAGTCTCCCCTCTCGGTAGCAGAGCGATCCCACCAGTGATCTAAGGCAGTCTCCCCTCTACGTAGCAGAGCGATCCCACCAGTGATCAAAAGGCAGTCTCCCCTCTCCGTAGCACAGCGATCCCACCAGTGATCAAAAGGCAGTCTCCCCTCTCCGTAGCAGAGCGATCCCACCAGTGATCAAAAGGCAGTCTCCCCTCTCTGTAGCAGAGCGATCCCACCAGTGATCAAAAGGCAGTCTCCCCTCTCCATAGCAGAGCGATCGCACCAGTGATCAAAAGGTAGTCTCCCCTCTCCTGCAATAGAGCGATCCCACCAGTCATCAAAAAACAGTCTCCCCTCTCCGTAGCAGAACGATCCCACCAGTGGTCAAAAGGCAGTCTCCCCTCTCCATAGCAGAGCGATCCCACCAGTGGTCAAAAGACAGTCTCCCCTCTCTATTGCAGAGCGATCCCAGCAGTAATCAAAAGGCAGTCACCCCTCTCAGTAGCAGAGCGATCCCAGCAGGGATTAAAAGACAGTGTCCACTCTCTATAGCCGAGCGATCCCACCAGTGATCAAAAGGCAGTCTCCCCTCTCTATAGCAGAGCGATCCCACCAGTGATCAAAAGGCAGTCTCCCCTCTCGGTAGCAGAGCGATCCCACCAGTGATCAAAAGGCAGTCTCCCCTCTACGTAGCAGAGCGATCCCACCAGTGATCAAAAGGCAGTCACCCCTCTCCGTAGCAGAGCGATCCCACCAGTGTTCAAAAGGCAGTCTCCCCCCTCCGTAGCAGAGCGATCCCAGCATTGATGAAAAGGCAGTCTCCGCTCTCCGTAGCAGAGCGATCCCACCAGTGATCAAAAGGCAGTCTCCCCTCTCTGTAGCAGAACGATCCCACCAGTGATTAAAAGACAGTCTCCCCTCTCCATTGCAGAACGATCCCACCAGTGATCAAAAGGCAGTCTCCCCTCTCCGTAGCAGAGCGATCCCAGCCGTGATCAAAAGGCAGTCTCCCCTCTCCATAGCAAACGATCCCACCAGTGATCAAAAGGCAGTCTCCCCTCTCCATAGCAGAACGATCCCACCAGTGATCAAAAGGCAGTCTCCCCTCTCCGTAGCAGAACGATCCCACCAGTGATCAAAAGGCAGTCACTCCTCTCCGTAGCAGAGCAATCCCAGCAGTGATTAAAAGAGAGTGTCCACTCTCTATAGCAGAGCGATCCCACCAGTGATCAAAAGGCAGTCTCCCCTCTCCGTAGCAGAACGATCCCACCAGTGATTAAAAGACAGTCACCCCTCTCCATAGCAGAGCGATCCCACCAGTGATCAAAAGGTAGTCTCCCCTCTCCTGCAATAGAGCGATCCCACCAGTCATCAAAAAACAGTCTCCCCTCTCCGTAGCAGAACGATCCCACCAGTGGTCAAAAGGCAGTCTCCCCTCTCCATAGCAGAGCGATCCCACCAGTGGTCAAAAGACAGTCTCCCCTCTCTATTGCAGAGCGATCCCAGCAGTAATCAAAAGGCAGTCACCCCTCTCAGTAGCAGAGCGATCCCAGCAGTGATTAAAAGACAGTGTCCACTCTCTATAGCCGAGCGATCCCACCAGTGATCAAAAGGCAGTCTCCCCTCTCCATAGCAGAGCGATCCCACCTGTGATCAAAAGGCAGTCTCCCCTCTCCATAGCAGAACGATCCCACCAGTGATCAAAAGGCAGTCTCCCCTCTCCATAGCAGAACGATCCCACGAGTGATCAAAAGGCAGTCTCCCCTCTCCGTAGCAGAGCGATCCCACCTGTGATCAAAAGGCAGTCTCCCCTCTCCATAGCAGAACGATCCCACCAGTGATCAAAAGGCAGTCTCCCCTCTCCATAGCAGAGCGATCCCACCAGTGATCAAAAGGCAGTCTCCCCTCTCTGTAGCAGAGCGATTCCACCAGTGATCAAAAGGCAGTCTCCCCTCTCCATAGCAGAGCGATCCCACCAGTGATCAAAAGGTAGTCTCCCCTCTCCTGCAACAGAGCGATCCCACCAGTCATCAAAAAACAGTCTCCCCTCTCCATTGCAGAACAATCCCACCAGTGATCAAAAGGCAGTCTCCCCTCTCCGTAGCAGAGCGATCCCAGCCGTGATCAAAAGGCAGTCTCCCCTCTCCATAGCAAACGATCCCACCAGTGATCAAAAGGCAGTCTCCCCTCTCCATAGCAGAACGATCCCACCAGTGATCAAAAGGCAGTCTCCCCTCTCCGTAGCAGAACGATCCCACCAGTGATCAAAAGGCAGTCACTCCTCTCCGTAGCAGAGCAATCCCAGCAGTGATTAAAAGAAAGTGTCCACTCTCTATAGCAGAGCGATCCCACCAGTGATCAAAAGGCAGTCTCCCCTCTCCGTAGCAGAGCGATCCCACCAGTGATCAAAAGGCAGTCTCCCCTCTCCGTAGCAGAGCGATCCCACCAGTGATCAAAAGGCAGTCTCCCCTCTCCATAGCAGAGCGATCCCACCTGTGATCAAAAGGCAGTCTCCCCTCTCTGTAGCAGAGCGATCCCACCAGTGATCAAAAGGCAGTCTCCCCCTCCATAGCAGAGCGATCCCACCAGAGATCAAAAGGTAGTCTCCCCTCTCCTGCAACAGAGCGATCCCACCAGTGATCAAAAAACAGTTTCCCCTCTCCGTAGCAGAACGATCCCACCAGTGATCAAAAGGCAGTCTCCCCTCTCCATAGCAGAGCGATCCCACCAGTGGTCAAAAGACAGTCTCCCCTCTCTATAGCAGAGCGATCCCAGCAGTAATCAAAAGGCAGTCACCCCTCTCCGTAGCAGAGCGATCCCAGCAGTGATTAAAAGGCAGTCTCCCCTCTCCATAGCAGAACGATCCCACCAGTGATCAAAAGGCAGTCTCCGCTCTCCATAGCAGAGCGATCCCACCAGTGATCAAAAGGCAGTCTCCCCTCTCTGTAGCAGAGCGATCCCACCAGTGATCAAAAGGCAGTCTCCCCTCTCCATAGCAGAGCGATCCCACCAGTGATCAAAAGGTAGTCTCCCCTCTCCTGCAATAGAGCGATCCCACCAGTCATCAAAAAACAGTCTCCCCTCTCCGTAGCAGAACGATCCCACCAGTGGTCAAAAGGCAGTCTCCCCTCTCCATAGCAGAGCGATCCCACCAGTGGTCAAAAGACAGTCTCCCCTCTCTATTGCAGAGCGATCCCAGCAGTAATCAAAAGGCAGTCACCCCTCTCTGTAGCAGAGCGATCCCACCAGTGATCAAAAGGCAGTCTCCCCCTCCATAGCAGAGCGATCCCACCAGAGATCAAAAGGTAGTCTCCCCTCTCCTGCAACAGAGCGATCCCACCAGTGATCAAAAAACAGTTTCCCCTCTCCGTAGCAGAATGATCCCACCAGTGATCAAAAGGCAGTCTCCCCTCTCCATAGCAGAGCGATCCCACCAGTGGTCAAAAGACAGTCTCCCCTCTCTATAGCAGAGCGATCCCAGCAGTAATCAAAAGGCAGTCACCCCTCTCCGTAGCAGAGCGATCCCAGCAGTGATTAAAAGGCAGTCTCCCCTCTCCATAGCAGAACGATCCCACCAGTGATCAAAAGGCAGTCTCCGCTCTCCATAGCAGAGCGATCCCACCAGTGATCAAAAGGCAGTCTCCCCTCTCTGTAGCAGAGCGATCCCACCAGTGATCAAAAGGCAGTCTCCCCTCTCCATAGCAGAGCGATCCCACCAGTGATCAAAAGGTAGTCTCCCCTCTCCTGCAATAGAGCGATCCCACCAGTCATCAAAAAACAGTCTCCCCTCTCCGTAGCAGAGCGATCCCACCTGTGGTCAAAAGGCAGTCTCCCCTCTCCATAGCAGAGCGATCCCACCAGTGGTCAAAAGACAGTCTCCCCTCTCTATTGCAGAGCGATCCCAGCAGTAATCAAAAGGCAGTCACCCCTCTCAGTAGCAGAGCGATCCCAGCAGGGATTAAAAGACAGTGTCCACTCTCTATAGCCGAGCGATCCCACCAGTGATCAAAAGGCAGTCTCCCCTCTCCATAGCAGAGCGATCCCAGCAGTAATCAAAAGGCAGTCACCCCTCTCAGTAGCAGAGTGATCCCAGCAGTGATTAAAAGACAGTGTCCACTCTCTATAGCCGAGCGATCCCACCAGTGATCAAAAGGCAGTCTCCCCTCTCTATTGCAGAGCGATCCCAGCAGTAATCAAAAGGCAGTCACCCCTCTCAGTAGCAGAGCGATCCCAGCAGTGATTAAAAGACAGTGTCCACTCTCTATAGCCGAGCGATCCCACCAGTGATCAAAAGGCAGTCTCCCCTCTCCATAGCAGAGTGATCCCACCTGTGATCAAAAGGCAGTCTCCCCTCTCCATAGCAGAACGATCCCACCAGTGATCAAAAGGCAGTCTCCCCTCTCCATAGCAGAACGATCCCACGAGTGATCAAAAGGCAGTCTCCCCTCTCCGTAGCAGAGCGATCCCACCTGTGATCAAAAGGCAGTCTCCCCTCTCCATAGCAGAACGATCCCACCAGTGATCAAAAGGCAGTCTCCCCTCTCCATAGCAGAGCGATCCCACCAGTGATCAAAAGGCAGTCTCCCCTCTCTGTAGCAGAGCGATTCCACCAGTGATCAAAAGGCAGTCTCCCCTCTCCATAGCAGAGCGATCCCACCAGTGATCAAAAGGTAGTCTCCCCTCTCCTGCAACAGAGCGATCCCACCAGTCATCAAAAAACAGTCTCCCCTCTCCATTGCAGAACGATCCCACCAGCGATCAAAAGGCAGTCTCCCCTCTCCGTAGCAGAGCGATCCCAGCCGTGATCAAAAGGCAGTCTCCCCTCTCCATAGCAAACGATCCCACCAGTGATCAAAAGGCAGTCTCCCCTCTCCATAGCAGAACGATCCCACCAGTGATCAAAAGGCAGTCTCCCCTCTCCGTAGCAGAACGATCCCACCAGTGATCAAAAGGCAGTCACTCCTCTCCGTAGCAGAGCAATCCCAGCAGTGATTAAAAGAAAGTGTCCACTCTCTATAGCAGAGCGATCCCACCAGTGATCAAAAGGCAGTCTCCCCTCTCCGCAGCAGAACGATCCCACCAGTGATTAAAAGACAGTCACCCCTCTCCGTAGCAGAGCGATCCCACCAGTGATCAAAAGGCAGTCTCCCCTCTCCGTAGCAGAGCGATCCCACCAGTGATCAAAAGGCAGTCTCCCCTCTCCATAGCAGAGCGATCCCACCTGTGATCAAAAGGCAGTCTCCCCTCTCTGTAGCAGAGCGATCCCAGCAGTGATTAAAAGACAGTGTCCACTCTCTATAGCCGAGCGATCCCACCAGTGATCAAAAGGCAGTCTCCCCTCTCCATAGCAGAGCGATCCCACCTGTGATCAAAAGGCAGTCTCCCCTCTCCATAGCAGAACGATCCCACCAGTGATCAAAAGGCAGTCTCCCCTCTCCATAGCAGAACGATCCCACGAGTGATCAAAAGGCAGTCTCCCCTCTCCGTAGCAGAGCGATCCCACCTGTGATCAAAAGGCAGTCTCCCCTCTCCATAGCAGAACGATCCCACCAGTGATCAAAAGGCAGTCTCCCCTCTCCATAGCAGAGCGATCCCACCAGTGATCAAAAGGCAGTCTCCCCTCTCTGTAGCAGAGCGATTCCACCAGTGATCAAAAGGCAGTCTCCCCTCTCCATAGCAGAGCGATCCCACCAGTGATCAAAAGGTAGTCTCCCCTCTCCTGCAACAGAGCGATCCCACCAGTCATCAAAAAACAGTCTCCCCTCTCCATTGCAGAACAATCCCACCAGTGATCAAAAGGCAGTCTCCCCTCTCCGTAGCAGAGCGATCCCAGCCGTGATCAAAAGGCAGTCTCCCCTCTCCATAGCAAACGATCCCACCAGTGATCAAAAGGCAGTCTCCCCTCTCCATAGCAGAACGATCCCACCAGTGATCAAAAGGCAGTCTCCCCTCTCCGTAGCAGAACGATCCCACCAGTGATCAAAAGGCAGTCACTCCTCTCCGTAGCAGAGCAATCCCAGCAGTGATTAAAAGAAAGTGTCCACTCTCTATAGCAGAGCGATCCCACCAGTGATCAAAAGGCAGTCTCCCCTCTCCGTAGCAGAGCGATCCCACCAGTGATCAAAAGGCAGTCTCCCCTCTCCGTAGCAGAGCGATCCCACCAGTGATCAAAAGGCAGTCTCCCCTCTCCATAGCAGAGCTATCCCACCTGTGATCAAAAGGCAGTCTCCCCTCTCTGTAGCAGAGCGATCCCACCAGTGATCAAAAGGCAGTCTCCCCCTCCATAGCAGAGCGATCCCACCAGAGATCAAAAGGTAGTCTCCCCTCTCCTGCAACAGAGCGATACCACCAGTGATCAAAAAACAGTTTCCCCTCTCCGTAGCAGAACGATCCCACCAGTGATCAAAAGGCAGTCTCCCCTCTCCATAGCAGAGCGATCCCACCAGTGGTCAAAAGACAGTCTCCCCTCTCTATAGCAGAGCGATCCCAGCAGTAATCAAAAGGCAGTCACCCCTCTCCGTAGCAGAGCGATCCCAGCAGTGATTAAAAGGCAGTCTCCCCTCTCCATAGCAGAACGATCCCACCAGTGATCAAAAGGCAGTCTCCGCTCTCCATAGCAGAGCGATCCCACCAGTGATCAAAAGGCAGTCTCCCCTCTCTGTAGCAGAGCGATCCCACCAGTGATCAAAAGGCAGTCTCCCCTCTCCATAGCAGAGCGATCCCACCAGTGATCAAAAGGTAGTCTCCCCTCTCCTGCAATAGAGCGATCCCACCAGTCATCAAAAAACAGTCTCCCCTCTCCGTAGCAGAACGATCCCACCAGTGGTCAAAAGGCAGTCTCCCCTCTCCATAGCAGAGCGATCCCACCAGTGGTCAAAAGACAGTCTCCCCTCTCTATTGCAGAGCGATCCCAGCAGTAATCAAAAGGCAGTCACCCCTCTCTGTAGCAGAGCGATCCCACCAGTGATCAAAAGGCAGTCTCCCCCTCCATAGCAGAGCGATCCCACCAGAGATCAAAAGGTAGTCTCCCCTCTCCTGCAACAGAGCGATCCCACCAGTGATCAAAAAACAGTTTCCCCTCTCCGTAGCAGAACGATCCCACCAGTGATCAAAAGGCAGTCTCCCCTCTCCATAGCAGAGCGATCCCACCAGTGGTCAAAAGACAGTCTCCCCTCTCTATAGCAGAGCGATCCCAGCAGTAATCAAAAGGCAGTCACCCCTCTCCTGCAATAGAGCGATCCCACCAGTCATCAAAAAACAGTCTCCCCTCTCCGTAGCAGAACGATCCCACCAGTGGTCAAAAGGCAGTCTCCCCTCTCCATAGCAGAGCGATCCCACCAGTGGTCAAAAGACAGTCTCCCCTCTCTATTGCAGAGCGATCCCAGCAGTAATCAAAAGGCAGTCACCCCTCTCAGTAGCAGAGCGATCCCAGCAGGGATTAAAAGACAGTGTCCACTCTCTATAGCCGAGCGATCCCACCAGTGATCAAAAGGCAGTCTCCCCTCTCCATAGCAGAGCGATCCCAGCAGTAATCAAAAGGCAGTCACCCCTCTCAGTAGCAGAGTGATCCCAGCAGTGATTAAAAGACAGTGTCCACTCTCTATAGCCGAGCGATCCCACCAGTGATCAAAAGGCAGTCTCCCCTCTCTATTGCAGAGCGATCCCAGCAGTAATCAAAAGGCAGTCACCCCTCTCAGTAGCAGAGCGATCCCAGCAGTGATTAAAAGACAGTGTCCACTCTCTATAGCCGAGCGATCCCACCAGTGATCAAAAGGCAGTCTCCCCTCTCCATAGCAGAGCGATCCCACCTGTGATCAAAAGGCAGTCTCCCCTCTCCATAGCAGAACGATCCCACCAGTGATCAAAAGGCAGTCTCCCCTCTCCATAGCAGAACGATCCCACGAGTGATCAAAAGGCAGTCTCCCCTCTCCGTAGCAGAGCGATCCCACCTGTGATCAAAAGGCAGTCTCCCCTCTCCATAGCAGAACGATCCCACCAGTGATCAAAAGGCAGTCTCCCCTCTCCATAGCAGAGCGATCCCACCAGTGATCAAAAGGCAGTCTCCCCTCTCTGTAGCAGAGCGATTCCACCAGTGATCAAAAGGCAGTCTCCCCTCTCCATAGCAGAGCGATCCCACCAGTGATCAAAAGGTAGTCTCCCCTCTCCTGCAACAGAGCGATCCCACCAGTCATCAAAAAACAGTCTCCCCTCTCCATTGCAGAACGATCCCACCAGTGATCAAAAGGCAGTCTCCCCTCTCCGTAGCAGAGCGATCCCAGCCGTGATCAAAAGGCAGTCTCCCCTCTCCATAGCAAACGATCCCACCAGTGATCAAAAGGCAGTCTCCCCTCTCCATAGCAGAACGATCCCACCAGTGATCAAAAGGCAGTCTCCCCTCTCCGTAGCAGAACGATCCCACCAGTGATCAAAAGGCAGTCACTCCTCTCCGTAGCAGAGCAATCCCAGCAGTGATTAAAAGAAAGTGTCCACTCTCTATAGCAGAGCGATCCCACCAGTGATCAAAAGGCAGTCTCCCCTCTCCGCAGCAGAACGATCCCACCAGTGATTAAAAGACAGTCACCCCTCTCCGTAGCAGAGCGATCCCACCAGTGATCAAAAGGCAGTCTCCCCTCTCCGTAGCAGAGCGATCCCACCAGTGATCAAAAGGCAGTCTCCCCTCTCCATAGCAGAGCGATCCCACCTGTGATCAAAAGGCAGTCTCCCCTCTCTGTAGCAGAGCGATCACACCAGTGATCAAAAGGCAGTCTCCCCCTCCATAGCAGAGCGATCCCACCAGAGATCAAAAGGTAGTCTCCCCTCTCCTGCAACAGAGCGATCCCACCAGTGATCAAAAGGCAGTCTCCCCACTCCGTAGCAGAGCGATCCCACCAGTGATCAAAAGGCAGTCTCCCCTCTCCGTAGCAGAGCGATCCCACCAGTGTTCAAAAGGCATGTCTCCCCTCTCCGTAGCAGAGCGATCCCAGCATTGATGAAAAGGCAGTCTCCGCTCTCTGTAGCAGAGCGATCCGACCAGTGATCAAAAGGCAGTCACCCCTCTCCGTAGCAGAACGATCCCACCAGTGATCAAAAGGCAGTCTCCCCTCTCCGTAGCAGAACGATCCCACCAGTGATCAAGAGGCAGTCTCCCCTCTCTGTAGCAGAACGATCACACCAGTGATCAAAAGGCAGTCTCCCCTCTCTATAGCAGAGCGATCCCACCAGTGATCAAAAGGCTGTCTCCCCTCTCGGTAGCAGAGCGATCCCACCAGTGATCAAAAGGCAGTCTCCCCTCTCCGTAGCAGAGCGATCCCACCAGTGATCAAAAGGCAGTCACCCCTCTCGGTAGCAGAGCGATCCCACCAGTGTTCAAAAGGCAGTCTCCCCACTCCGTAGCAGAGCGATCCCACCAGTGATCAAAAGGCAGTCTCCGCTCTCTGTAGCAGAGCGATCCCACCAGTGATCAAAAGGTAGTCTCCCCTCTCCTGCAACAGAGCGATCCCACCAGTCATCAAAAAACAGTCTCCCCTCTCCGTAGCAGAACGATCCCACCAGTGATCAAAAGGCAGTCTCCCCTCTCCATAGCAGAGCGATCCCACCAGTGGTCAAAAGACAGTCTCCCCTCTCCATAGCAGAGCGATCCCAGCAGAAATCAAAAGGCAGTCACCCCTCTCCGTAGCAGAGCGATCCCAGCAGTGATTAAAAGACGGTGTCCACTCTCTATAGCAGAGCGATCCCACCAGTGATCAAAAGGCAGTCTCCCCTCTCTATAGCAGAGCGATCCCACCAGTGATCAAAAGGCAGTCTCCCCTCTCGGTAGCAGAACGATCCCACCAGTGATCAAAAGGCAGTCTCCCCACTCCGTAGCAGAGCGATCCCACCAGTGATCAAAAGGCAGTCACCCCTCTCCGTAGCAGAGCGATCCCACCAGTGTTCAAAAGGCATGTCTCCCCTCTCCGTAGCAGAGCGATCCCAGCATTGATGAAAAGGCAGTCTCCGCTCTCTGTAGCAGAGCGATCCGACCAGTGATCAAAAGGCAGTCACCCCACTCCGTAGCAGAACGATCCCACCAGTGATCAAAAGGCAGTCTCCCCTCTCCGTAGCAGAACGATCCCACCAGTGATCAAAAGGCAGTCTCCCCTCTCTGTAGCAGAGCGATCTCACCAGTGATCAAAAGGCAGTCACCCCTCTCCGTAGCAGAGCGATCCCAGCAGTGATTAAAAGACAGTCTCCCCTCTCTGTAGCAGAACGATCCCACCAGTGATCAAAAGGCAGTCTCCCCTCTCTGTAGCAGAACGATCCCACCAGTGATCAAGAGGCAGTCTCCCCTCTCTGTAGCAGAACGATCCCACCAGTGATCAAAAGGCAGTCTCCCCTCTCTGTAGCAGAACGATCCCACCAGTGATCAAAAGGCAGTCTCCGCTCTCTGTAGCAGAGCGATCCCACCAGTGATCAAAAGGCAGTCACCCCTCTCCGTAGCAGAGCGATCCCAGCAGTGATTAAAAGACAGTCTCCCCTCTCTGTAGCAGAACGATCCCACCAGTGATCAAAAGGCAGTCTCCCCTCTCCGTAGCAGAACGATCCCACCAGTGATCAAAAGGCAGTCTCCCCTCTCCATAGCAGAACGATCCCACCTGTGATCAAAAGGCAGTCTCCGCTCTCGGTAGCAGAGTGATCCCACCAGTGATCAAAAGGCAGTCTCCCCTCTTCGTAGCAGAGGGATCCCACCAGTGATCAAAAGGCAGTCTCCCCTCTCCATTGCAGAGCGATCCCTGCAGTAATCAAAAGGTAGTCTCCCCTCTCCGTAGCAGAGCGATCCCAGCCGTGATTAAAAGACAGTGTCCACTCTCTATAGCAGAGCGATCCCACCAGTGATCAAAAGGCAGTCTCCCCTCTCCGTAGCAGAACGATCCCACCAGTGATCAAAAGGCAGTCTCCCCTCTCCATAGCAGAACGATCCCACCAGTGATCAAAAGGCAGTCTCCCCTCTCCATAGCAGAACGATCCCACCAGTGATCAAAAGGCAGTCTCCCCTCTCCATAGCAGAACGATCCAACCAGTGATCAAAAGGCAGTCTCCACTCTCCGTAGCAGAGCGATCCCACCAGTGATCAAAAGGCAGTCTCCCCTCTCCATAGCAGAACGATCCCACCAGTGATCAAAAGGCAGTCTCCCCTCTCCATAGCAGAGCGATCCCACCAGTGATCAAAAGGCAGTCTCCCCTCTCTGTAGCAGAGCGATCCCACCAGTGATCAAAAGGCAGTCTCCCCTCTCCATAGCAGAGCGATCCCACCCGTGATCAAAAGGCCGTCTCCCCTCTCCTGCAACAGAGCGATCCCACCAGTCATCTAAAAACAGTCTCCCCTCTCCGTAGCAGAACGATCCCACCAGTGATCAAAAGGCAGTCTCCCCTCTCCATAGCAGAGCGATCCCAGCAGTGGTCAAAAGACAGTCTCCCCTCTCCATAGCAGAGCGATCCCAGCAGTAATCAAAAGGCAGTCACCCCTCTCCGTAGCAGAGCGATCCCAGCAGTGATTAAAAGACAGTGTCCACTTTCTATAGCAGAGCGATCCCAGCAGTGATCAAAAGGCAGTCTCCCCTCTCTATAGCAGAGCGATCCCACCAGTGATCAAAAGGCAGTCTCCCCTCTCGGTAGCAGAACGATCCCACCAGTGATCAAAAGGCAGTCACCCCTCTCCGTAGCAGAGCGATCCCACCAGTGTTCAAAAGGCAGTCTCCCCACTCCGTAACAGAGCGATCCCAGCATTGATGAAAAGGCAGTCTCCGCTCTCTGTAGCAGAGCTATCCCACCAGTGATCAAAAGGCAGTCACCCCTCTCCGTAGCAGAGCGATCCCACCAGTGTTCAAAAGGCATGTCTCCCCTCTCCGTAGCAGAGCGATCCCAGCATTGATGAAAAGGCACTCAGCTCTCTGAAGCAGAGCGATCCGACCAGTGATCAAAAGGCAGTCACCCCTCTCCGTAGCAGAACGATCCCACCAGTGATCAAAAGGCAGTCTCCCCTCTCCATAGCAGAACGATCCCACCAGTGATCAAAAGGCAGTCTCCCCTCTCTGTAGCAGAGCGATCCCACCAGTGATCAAAAGGCAGTCACCCCTCTCCGTAGCAGAGCGATCCCAGCAGTGATTAAAAGACAGTCTCCCCTCTCTGTAGCAGAACGATCCCAACAGTGATCAAAAGGCAGTCTCCCCTCTCCGTAGCAGAACGATCCCACCAGTGATCAAGAGGCAGTCTCCCCTCTCTGTAGCAGAACGATCCCACCAGTGATCAAAAGGCAGTCTCCCCTCTCTGTAGCAGAACGATCCCACCAGTGATCAAAAGGCAGTCTCCGCTCTCTGTAGCAGAGCGATCCCACCAGTGATCAAAAGGCAGTCACCCCTCTCCGTAGCAGAGCGATCCCAGCAGTGATTAAATGACAGTCTCCCCTCTCTGTAGCAGAACGATCCCACCAGTGATCAAAAGGCAGTCTCCCCTCTCCATAGCAGAACGATCCCACCTGTGATCAAAAGGCAGTCTCCGCTCTCGGTAGCAGAGTGATCCCACCAGTGATCAAAAGGCAGTCTCCCCTCTTCGTAGCAGAGGGATCCCACCAGTGATCAAAAGGCAGTCTCCCCTCTCCATTGCAGAGCGATCCCTGCAGTAATCAAAAGGCAGTCTCCCCTCTCCATAGCAGAGCGATCCCAGCCGTGATTAAAAGACAGTGTCCACTCTCTATAGCAGAGCGATCCCACCAGTGATCAAAAGGCAGTCTCCCCTCTCCGTAGCAGAACGATCCCACCAGTGATCAAAAGGCAGTCTCCCCTCTCCATAGCAGAACGATCCCACCAGTGATCAAAAGGCAGTCTCCCCTCTCCATAGCAGAACGATCCCACCAGTGATCAAAAGGCAGTCTCCCCTCTCCGTAGCAGAACGATCCCACCAGTGATCAAAAGGCAGACTCCCCTCTCTGTAGCAGAGCGATCCCACCAGTGATCAAAAGGCAGTCTCCCCTCTCCATAGCAGAGCGATCCCACCCGTGATCAAAAGGTAGTCTCCCCTCTCCTGCAACAGTGCGATCCCACCAGTCATCTAAAAACAGTCTCCCCTCTCCGTAGCAGAACGATCCCACCAGTGATCAAAAGGCAGTCTCCCATCTCCATAGCAGAGCGATCCCACCAGTGGTCAAAAGACAGTCTCCCCTCTCCATAGCAGAGCGATCCCAGCAGTAATCAAAAGGCAGTCACCCCTCTCCGTAGCTGAGCGATCCCAGCAGTTATTAAAAGACAGTGTCCACTCTCTATAGCAGAGCGATCCCACCAGTGATCAAAAGGCAGTCTCCCCTCTCTATAGCAGAGCGATCCCACCAGTGATCAAAAGGCAGTCTCCCCTCTCGGTAGCAGAACGATCCCACCAGTGATCAAAAGGCAGTCACCCCTCTCCGTAGCAGAGCGATCCCACCAGTGTTCAAAAGGCAGTCTCCCCACTCCGTAGCCGAGCGATCCCAGCATTGATGAAAAGGCAGTCTCCGCTCTCCGTAGCAGAGCGATCCCACCAGTGATCAAAAGGCAGTCTCCCCTCTCCATAGCAGAACGATCCCACCAGTGATCAAAAGGCAGTCTCCCCTCTCTGTAGCAGAGCGATCCCACCAGTGATCAAAAGGCAGTCTCCCCTCTCTGTAGCAGAACGATCCCACCAGTGATCAAGAGGCAGTCTCCCCTCTCTGAAACAGAACGATCCCACCAGTGATCAAAAGGCAGTCTCCCCTCTCTGTAGCAGAACGATCACACCAGTGATCAACAGGCAGTCTCCGCTCTCTGTAGCAGAGCGATCCCACCAGTGATCAAAAGGTAGTCTCCCCTCTCCTGCAACAGAGCGATCCCACCAGTCATCAAAAAACAGTCTCCCCTCTCCGTAGCAGAACGATCCCACCAGTGATCAAAAGGCAGTCTCCCCTCTCCATAGCAGAGCGATCCCACCAGTGGTCAAAAGACAGTCTCCCCTCTCCATAGCAGAGCGATCCCAGCAGTAATCAAAAGGCAGTCACCCCTCTCCGTAGCCGAGCGATCCCAGCAGTGATTAAAAGAGAGTGTCCACTCTCTATAGCAGAGCGATCCCACCAGTGATCAAAAGGCAGTCTCCCCTCTCTATAGCAGAGCGATCCCACCAGTGATAAAAAGGCAGTCTCCCCTCTCGGTAGCAGAGCGATCCCACCAGTGATCAAAAGGCAGTCTCCCCTCTCCGTAGCAGAGCGATCCCACCAGTGATCAAAAGGCAGTCACCCCTCTCCGTAGCAGAGCGATCCCACCAGTGTTCAAAAGGCAGTCTCCCCTCTCCGTAGCAGAGCGATCCCAGCATTGATGAAAAGGCAATCTCCGCTCTCCGTAGCAGAGCGATCCCACCAGTGATCAAAAGGCAGTCTCCCCTCTCCATAGCAGAACGATCCCACCAGTGATCAAAAGGCAGTCTCCCCTCTCTGTAGCAGAGCGATCCCACCAGTGATCAAAAGGCAGTCTCCCCTCTCCGTAGCAGAGCGATCCCACCAGTGATCAAAAGGCAGTCACCCCTCTCCGTAGCAGAGCGATCCCACCAGTGATCAAAAGGCAGTCTCCGCTCTCTGTAGCAGAGCGATCCGACCAGTGATCAAAAGGCAGTCACCCCTCTCAGTAGCAGAATGATCTCACCAGTGATCAAAAGGCAGTCTCCCCTCTCCGTAGCAGAACGATCGCACCAGTGATCAAGAGGCAGTCTCCCCTCTCTGAAGCAGAACGATCCCACCAGTGATCAAAAGGCAGTCTCCCCTCTCTGTAGCAGAATGATCCCACCAGTGATCAAAAGGCAGTCTCCGCTCTCTGTAGCAGAGCGATCCCACCAGTGATCAAAAGGCAGTCTCCCCTCTCTGTAGCAGAGCGATCCCACCAGTGATCAAAAGGCAGTCACCCCTCTCCGTAGCAGAGCGATCCCACCAGTGATCAAAAGGCAGTCTCCGCTCTCTGTAGCAGAGCGATCCGACCAGTGATCAAAAGGCAGTCACCCCTCTCAGTAGCAGAATGATCTCACCAGTGATCAAAAGGCAGTCTCCCCTCTCTGTAGCAGAGCGATCCCACCAGTGATCAAAAGGCAGTCACCCCTCTCCGTAGCAGAGCGATCCCAGCATTGATTAAAAGACAGTCTCCCCTCTCTGTAGCAGAACGATCCCACCAGTGATCAAAAGGCAGTCTCCCCTCTCTGTAGCAGAATGATCCCACCAGTGATCAAAAGGCAGTCTCCGCTCTCTGTAGCAGAGCGATCCCACCAGTGATCAAAAGGCAGTCACCCCTCTCCGTAGCAGAGCGGTCCCAGCAGTGATTAAAAGACAGTCTCCCCTCTCTGTAGCAGAATAATCCCACCTGTGATCAAAAGGCAGTCTCCCCTCTCCGTAGCAGAACGATCCCACCAGTGATCAAAAGACAGTCTCCCGTCTCCATAGCAGAACGATCCCACCAGTGATCAAAAGGAAGTCTCCCCTCTCTGTAGCAGAGCGATCCCACCAGTGATCAAAAGACAGTCTCCCCTCTCCATAGTAGAACGATCCCACCTGTGATCAAAAGGCTGTCTCCGCTCTCGGTAGCAGAGTGATCCCACCGGTGATCAAAAGGCAGTCTCCCCTCTTCGTAGCAGAGGGATCCCACCAGTGATCAAAAGGCAGTCTCCCCTCTCCATTGCAGAGCGATCCCTGCAGTAATCAAAAGGCAGTCTCCCCTCTCCGTAGCAGAGCGATCCCAGCCGTGATTAAAAGACAGTGTCCACTCTCTATAGCAGAGCGATCCCACCAGTGATCAAAAGGCAGTCTCCCCTCTCCGTAGCAGAACGATCCCCCAGTGATCATAAAGGCAGTCTCCCCTCTCCATAGCAGAACGATCCCACCAGGATCAAAAGGCAGTCACTCCTCTCCGTAGCAGAGCAATCCCAGCAGTGATTAAAAGAAAGTGTCCACTCTCTATAGCAGAGCGATCCCACCAGTGATCAAAAGGCAGTCTCCCCTCTCCATAGCAGAGCGATCCCACCAGTGGTCAAAAGACAGTCTCCCCTCTCCATAGCAGAGCGTTCCCACCAGTGATCAAAAGGCAGTCTCCCCTCTCTATAGCAGAGCGATCCCACCAGTGAGCAAAAGGCAGTCTCCCCTCTCGGTAGCAGAGCGATCCCACCAGTGATCAAAAGGCAGTCTCCCCTCTCCGTAGCAGAGTAATCCCACCAGTGATCAAAAGGCAGTCACCCCTCTCCGTAGCAGAGCGATCCCACCAGTGTTCAAAAGGCAGTCTCCCCTCTCCGTAGCAGAGCGATCCCAGCATTGATGAAAAGGCAGTCTCCGCTCTCCGTAGCAGAGCGATCCCACCAGAGATCAAAAGGCAGTCTCCCCTCTCCATAGCAGAACGATCGCACCAGTGATCAAAAGGCAGTCTCCCCTCTCTGTAGCAGAGCGATCCCACCAGTGATCAAAAGGCAGTCTCCCCTCTCTGTAGCAGAACGATCCCACCAGTAATCAAAAGGCAGTCTCCCCTCTCCGTAGCAGAGCGATCCCACCAGTGATCAAAAGGCAGTCACCCCTCTCCGTAGCAGAGCGATCCCACCAGTGATCAAAAGGCAGTCTCCCCTCTCTGTAGCAGAACGATCCCACCAGTAATCAAAAGGCAGTCACCCCTCTCCGTAGCGGAGCGATCCCAGCAGTGATTAAAAGACAGTCTCCCCTCTCTGTAGCAGAACGATCCCACCAGTGATCAAAAGGCAGTCTCCCCTCTCCGTAGCAGAACGATCCCACCAGTGATCAAAAGGAAGTCTCCCCTCTCTGTAGCAGAGCGATCCCACCAGTGATCAAAAGACAGTCTCCCCTCTCCATAGTAGAACGATCCCACCTGTGATCAAAAGGCTGTCTCCGCTCTCGGTAGCAGAGTGATCCCACCGGTGATCAAAAGGCAGTCTCCCCTCTTCGTAGCAGAGGGATCCCACCAGTGATCAAAAGGCAGTCTCCCCTCTCCATTGCAGAGCGATCCCTGCAGTAATCAAAAGGCAGTCTCCCCTCTCCGTAGCAGAGCGATCCCAGCCGTGATTAAAAGACAGTGTCCACTCTCTATAGCAGAGCGATCCCACCAGTGATCAAAAGGCAGTCTCCCCTCTCCATAGCAGAACGATCCCACCAGGATCAAAAGGCAGTCACTCCTCTCCGTAGCAGAGCAATCCCAGCAGTGATTAAAAGAAAGTGTCCACTCTCTATAGCAGAGCGATCCCACCAGTGATCAAAAGGCAGTCTCCCCTCTCCATAGCAGAGCGATCCCACCAGTGGTCAAAAGACAGTCTCCCCTCTCCATAGCAGAGCGTTCCCACCAGTGATCAAAAGGCAGTCTCCCCTCTCTATAGCAGAGCGATCCCACCAGTGAGCAAAAGGCAGTCTCCCCTCTCGGTAGCAGAGCGATCCCACCAGTGATCAAAAGGCAGTCTCCCCTCTCCGTAGCAGAGTAATCCCACCAGTGATCAAAAGGCAGTCACCCCTCTCCGTAGCAGAGCGATCCCACCAGTGTTCAAAAGGCAGTCTCCCCTCTCCGTAGCAGAGCGATCCCAGCATTGATGAAAAGGCAGTCTCCGCTCTCCGTAGCAGAGCGATCCCACCAGAGATCAAAAGGCAGTCTCCCCTCTCCATAGCAGAACGATCGCACCAGTGATCAAAAGGCAGTCTCCCCTCTCTGTAGCAGAGCGATCCCACCAGTGATCAAAAGGCAGTCTCCCCTCTCCGTAGCAGAGCGATCCCACCAGTGATCAAAAGGCAGTCACCCCTCTCCGTAGCAGAGCGATCCCACCAGTGATCAAAAGGCAGTCTCCCCTCTCTGTAGCAGAACGATCCCACCAGTAATCAAAAGGCAGTCACCCCTCTCCGTAGCGGAGCGATCCCAGCAGTGATTAAAAGACAGTCTCCCCTCTCTGTAGCAGAACGATCCCACCAGTGATCAAAAGGCAGTCTCCCCTCTCCGTAGCAGAACGATCCCACCAGTGATCAAGAGGCAGTCTCCCCTCTCTGTAGCAGAACGATCCCACCAGTGATCAAAAGGCAGTCTCCCCTCTCTGTAGCAGAACGATCCCACCAGTGATCAAAAGGCAGTCTCCGCTCTCTGTAGCAGAGCGATCCCACCAGTGATCAAAAGGCAGTCACCCCTCCGTAGCAGAGCGATCCCAGCAGTGATTAAAAGACAGTCTCCCCTCTCTGTAGCAGAACGATCCCACCAGTGATCAAAAGGCAGTCTCCCCTCTCCGTAGCAGAACGATCCCACCAGTGCTCAAAAGGCAGTCTCCCCTCTGCATAGAAGAACGATCCCACCAGTGATCAAAAGGAAGTCTCCCCTCTCTGTAGCAGAGCGATCCCACCAGTGATCAAAAGACAGTCTCCCCTCTCCATAGCAGAGCGATCCCACCTGTGATTAAAAGGCAGTCTCCGCTCTCGGTAGCAGAGTGATCCCACCAGTGATCAAAAGGCAGTCTCCCCTCTCCGTAGCAGAACGATCCCACCAGTGATCAAAAGGCAGTCACTCCTCTCCGTAGCAGAGCAATCCCAGCAGTGATTAAAAGAAAGTGTCCACTCTCTATAGCAGAGCGATCCCACCAGTGATCAAAAGGCAGTCTCCCCTCTCCGTAGCAGAACGATCCCACCAGTGATTAAAAGACAGTCACCCCTCTCCGTAGCAGAGCGATCCCACCAGTGATCAAAAGGCAGTCTCCCCTCTCCGTAGCAGAGCGATCCCACCAGTGATCAAAAGGCAGTCTCCCCTCTCCATAGCAGAGCGATCCCACCTGTGATCAAAAGGCAGACTACGCTCTCGGTAGCAGAGTGATCCCACCAGTGATCAAAAGGCAGTCTCCCCTCTCCGTAGCAGAGCGATCCCACCAGTAATCAAAAGGTAGTCTCCCCTCTCCTGCAACAGAGCGATCCCACCAGTGATCAAAAGGCAGTCTCCCCTCTCCATAGCAGAGTGATCCCACCAGTGATCAAAAGGCAGTCTCCCCTCTCCATAGCAGAGCGATCCCACCACCGATCAAAAGGCAGTCTCCCCTCTCTGTAGCAGAGTGATCCCACCAGTGATCAAAAGGCAGTCTCACCTCTCCATTGCAGAGCGATCCCACCAGTGATCAAAAGGCAGTCTCCCCTCTCTGTAGCAGAGCGATCCCACCAGTGATCAAAAGGCAGTCTCCCCTCTCCATAGCAGAGCGATCCCACCAGAGATCAAAAGGTAGTCTCCCCTTTCCTGCAACAGAGCGATCCCACCAGTGATCAAAAAACAGTCTCCCCTCTCCGTAGCAGAACGATCCCACCAGTGATCAAAAGGCAGTCTCCCCTCTCCATAGCAGAGCGATCCCACCAGTGGTCAAAAGACAGTCTCCCCTCTCCATAGCAGAGCGATCCCAGCAGTAATCAAAAGGCAGTCACCCCTCTCCGTAGCAGAGCGATCCCAGCAGTGATTAAAAGACAGTGTCCACTCTCTATAGCCGAGCGATCCCACCAGTGATCAAAAGGCAGTCTCCCCTCTCCGTAGCAGAGCGATCCCACCATTGATCAAAAGGCAGTCTCCGCTCTCCATAGCAGAGCGATCCCACCAGTGATCAAAAGGTAGTCTCCCCTCTCCTGCAACAGAGCGATCCCACCAGTCATCAAAAAACAGTCTCCCCTCTCCGTAGCAGAACGATCCCACCAGTGATCAAAAGGCAGTCTCCCCTCTCCATAGCAGAGCGATCCCACCAGTGGTCAAAAGACAGTCTCCCCTCTCCATAGCAGAGCGATCCCAGCAGTAATCAAAAGGCAGTCACCCCTCTCCGTAGCAGAGCGATCCCAGCAGTGATTAAAGGACAGTGTCCACTCTCTATAGCAGAGCGATCCCACCAGTGATCAAAAGGCAGTCTCCCGTCTCTATAGCAGAGCGATCCCACCAGTGATCAAAAGGCAGTCTCCCCTCTCGGTAGCAGAGCGATCCCACCAGTGATCAAAAGGCAGTCTCCCCTCTCCGTAGCAGAGCGATCCCACCAGTGATCAAAAGGCAGTCACCCCTCTCCGTAGCAGAGCGATCCCACCAGTGTTCAAAAGGCAGTCTCCCCTCTCTGTAGCAGAGCGATCCCACCAGTGATAAAAAAAGGCAGTCTCCCCTCTCCGTAGCAGAACGATCCCACCAGTGATCAAGAGGCAGTCTCCCCTCTCTGTAACAGAACGATCCCACCAGTGATCAAAAGGCAGTCTCCCCTCTCTGTAGCAGAACGATCCCACCAGTGATCAAAAGGCAGTCTCCGCTCTCTGTAGCAGAGCGATCCCACCAGTGATCAAAAGGCAGTCTCCCCTCTCCATAGCAGAACGATCCCACCAGTGATCAAAAGGCAGTCTCCCCTCTCTGTAGCAGAGCGATCCCACCAGTGATCAAAAGGCAGTCTCCCCTCTCCGTAGCAGAGCGATCGCACCAGTGATCAAAAGGCAGTCACCCCTCTCCGTAGCAGAGCGATCCCACCAGTGATCAAAAGGCAGTCTCCGCTCTCTGTAGCAGAGCGATCCGACCAGTGATCAAAAGGCAGTCACCCCTCTCAGTAGCAGAACGATCTCACCAGTGATCAAAAGGCAGTCTCCCCTCTCCAAGCAGAACGATCCCACCAGTGATCAAAAGGCAGTCTCCCCTCTCTGTAGCAGAGCGATCCCACCAGTGATCAAAAGGCAGTCACCCCTCTCCGTAGCAGAACGATCCCACCAGTGATCAAAAGGCAGTCTCCCCTCTCCGTAGCAGAACGATCCCACCAGTGATCAAAAGGCAGTCTCCCCTCTCTGTAGCAGAACGATCCCACCAGTGATGAAAAGGCAGTCTCCCCTCTCTGTAGCAGAACGATCCCACCAGTGATCAAAAGGCAGTCTCCCCTCTCTGTAGCAGAACGATCCCACCAGTGATCAAAAGGCAGTCTCCGCTCTCTGTTGCAGAGCGATCCCACCAGTGATCAAAAGGCAGTCACCCCTCCGTAGCAGAGCGATCCCAGCAGTGATTAAAAGACAGTCTCCCCTCTCTGTAGCAGAACGATCCCACCAGTGATCAAAAGGCAGTCTCCCCTCTCCGTAGCAGAACGATCCCACCAGTGCTCAAAAGGCAGTCTCCCCTCTCCATAGAAGAACGATCCAACCAGTGATCAAAAGACAGTCTCCCCTCTCCATAGCAGAGCGATCCCACCTGTGATTAAAAGGCAGTCCCCGCTCTCGGTAGCAGAGTGATCCCACCAGTGATCAAAAGGCAGTCTCCCCTCTTCGTAGCAGAGGGATCCCACCAGTGACCAAAAGGCAGTCTCCCCTCTCCATTGCAGAGCGATCCTTGCAGTAATCAAAAGGCAGTCTCCCCTCTCCGTAGCAGAGCGATCCCAGCCGTGATTAAAAGACAGTGTCCACTCTCTATAGCGGAGCGATCCCACCAGTGATCAAAATGCAGTCTCCCCTCTCCGTAGCAGAACGATCCCACCAGTGATCAAAAGGCAGTCTCCCCTCTCCGTAGCAGAACGATCCCACTAGTGATCAAAAGGCAGTCACTCCTCTCCGTAGCAGAGCAATCCCAGCAGTGATTAAAAGAAAGTGTCCACTCTCTATAGCAGAGCGATCCCACCAGTGATCAAAAGGCAGTCTCCCCTCTCCGTAGCAGAACGATCCCACCAGTGATTAAAAGACAGTCACCCCTCTCCGTAGCAGAGCGATCCCACCAGTGATCAAAAGGCAGTCTCCCCTCTCCGTAGCAGAGCGATCCCACCAGTGATCAAAAGGCAGTCTCCCCTCTCCATAGCAGAGCGATCCCACCTGTGATCAAAAGGCAGACTACGCTCTCGGTAGCAGTGTGATCCCACCAGTGATCAAAAGGCAGTCTCCCCTCTCCGTAGCAGAGCGATCCCACCAGTAATCAAAAGGTAGTCTCCCCTCTCCTGCAACAGAGCGATCCCACCAGTGATCAAAAGGCAGTCTCCCCTCTCCATAGCAGAGTGATCCCACCAGTGATCAAAAGGCAGTCTCCCCTCTCCATAGCAGAGCGATCCCACCACCGATCAAAAGGCAGTCTCCCCTCTCTGTAGCAGAGTGATCCCACCAGTGATCAAAAGGCAGTCTCACCTCTCCATTGCAGAGCGATCCCACCAGTGATCAAAAGGCAGTCTCCCCTCTCTGTAGCAGAGCGATCCCACCAGTGATCAAAAGGCAGTCTCCCCTCTCCATAGCAGAGCGATCCCACCAGAGATCAAAAGGTAGTCTCCCCTTTCCTGCAACAGAGCGATCCCACCAGTGATCAAAAAACAGTCTCCCCTCTCCGTAGCAGAACGATCCCACCAGTGATCAAAAGGCAGTCTCCCCTCTCCATAGCAGAGCGATCCCACCAGTGGTCAAAAGACAGTCTCCCCTCTCCATAGCAGAGCGATCCCAGCAGTAATCAAAAGGCAGTCACCCCTCTCCGTAGCAGAGCGATCCCAGCAGTGATTAAAAGACAGTGTCCACTCTCTATAGCCGAGCGATCCCACCAGTGATCAAAAGGCAGTCTCCCCTCTCCGTAGCAGTGCGATCCCACCAGTGATCAAAAGGTAGTCTCCCCTCTCCTGCAACAGAGCGATCCCACCAGTCATCAAAAAACAGTCTCCCCTCTCCGTAGCAGAACGATCCCACCAGTGATCAAAAGGCAGTCTCCCCTCTCCATAGCAGAGCGATCCCACCAGTGGTCAAAAGACAGTCTCCCCTCTCCATAGCAGAGCGATCCCAGCAGTAATCAAAAGGCAGTCACCCCTCTCCGTAGCAGAGCGATCCCAGCAGTGATTAAAGGACAGTGTCCACTCTCTATAGCAGAGCGATCCCACCAGTGATCAAAAGGCAGTCTCCCGTCTCTATAGCAGAGCGATCCCACCAGTGATCAAAAGGCAGTCTCCCCTCTCGGTAGCAGAGCGATCCCACCAGTGATCAAAAGGCAGTCTCCCCTCTCCGTAGCAGAGCGATCCCACCAGTGATCAAAAGGCAGTCACCCCTCTCCGTAGCAGAGCGATCCCACCAGTGTTCAAAAGGCAGTCTCCCCTCTCCGTAGCAGAGCGATCCCAGCATTGATGAAAAGGCAGTCTCCGCTCTCCGTAGCAGAGCGATCCCACCAGTGATCAAAAGGCAGTCTCCCCTCTCCATAGCAGAACGATCCCACCAGTGATCAAAAGGCAGTCTCCCCTCTCCATAGCAGAGCGATCCCACCAGTGGTCAAAAGACAGTCTCCCCTCTCCATAGCAGAGCGATCCCAGCAGTAATCAAAAGGCAGTCACCCCTCTCCGTAGCAGAGCGATCCCAGCAGTGATTAAAGGACAGTGTCCACTCTCTATAGCAGAGCGATCCCACCAGTGATCAAAAGGCAGTCTCCCGTCTCTATAGCAGAGCGATCCCACCAGTGATCAAAAGGCAGTCTCCCCTCTCGGTAGCAGAGCGATCCCACCAGTGATCAAAAGGCAGTCTCCCCTCTCCGTAGCAGAGCGATCCCACCAGTGATCAAAAGGCAGTCACCCCTCTCCGTAGCAGAGCGATCCCACCAGTGTTCAAAAGGCAGTCTCCCCTCTCCGTAGCAGAGCGATCCCAGCATTGATGAAAAGGCAGTCTCCGCTCTCCGTAGCAGAGCGATCCCACCAGTGATCAAAAGGCAGTCTCCCCTCTCCATAGCAGAACGATCCCACCAGTGATCAAAAGGCAGTCTCCCCTCTCTGTAGCAGAACGATCCCACCAGTGATCAAAAGGCAGTCTCCGCTCTCTGTTGCAGAGCGATCCCACCAGTGATCAAAAGGCAGTCACCCCTCCGTAGCAGAGCGATCCCAGCAGTGATTAAAAGACAGTCTCCCCTATCTGTAGCAGAACGATCCCACCAGTGATCAAAAGGCAGTCTCCCCTCTCCGTAGCAGAACGATCCGACCAGTGCTCAAAAGGCAGTCTCCCCTCTCCATAGAAGAACGATCCAACCAGTGATCAAAAGACAGTCTCCCCTCTCCATAGCAGAGCGATCCCACCTGTGATTAAAAGGCAGTCTCCGCTCTCGGTAGCAGAGTGATCCCACCAGTGATCAAAAGGCAGTCTCCCCTCTTCGTAGCAGAGGGATCCCACCAGTGACCAAAAGGCAGTCTCCCCTCTCCATTGCAGAGCGATCCTTGCAGTAATCAAAAGGCAGTCTCCCCTCTCCGTAGCAGAGCGATCCCAGCCGTGATTAAAAGACAGTGTCCACTCTCTATAGCAGAGCGATCCCACCAGTGATCAAAATGCAGTCTCCCCTCTCCGTAGCAGAACGATCCCACCAGTGATCAAAAGGCAGTCTCCCCTCTCCGTAGCAGAACGATCCCACTAGTGATCAAAAGGCAGTCACTCCTCTCCGTAGCAGAGCAATCCCAGCAGTGATTAAAAGAAAGTGTCCACTCTCTATAGCAGAGCGATCCCACCAGTGATCAAAAGGCAGTCTCCCCTCTCCGTAGCAGAACGATCCCACCAGTGATTAAAAGACAGTCACCCCTCTCCGTAGCAGAGCGATCCCACCAGTGATCAAAAGGCAGTCTCCCCTTTCCGTAGCAGAGCGATCCCACCAGTGATCAAAAGGCAGTCTCCCCTCTCCATAGCAGAGCGATCCCACCTGTGATCAAAAGGCAGACTACGCTCTCGGTAGCAGTGTGATCCCACCAGTGATCAAAAGGCAGTCTCCCCTCTCCGTAGCAGAGCGATCCCACCAGTAATCAAAAGGTAGTCTCCCCTCTCCTGCAACAGAGCGATCCCACCAGTGATCAAAAGGCAGTCTCCCCTCTCCATAGCAGAGTGATCCCACCAGTGATCAAAAGGCAGTCTCCCCTCTCCATAGCAGAGCGATCCCACCACCGATCAAAAGGCAGTCTCCCCTCTCTGTAGCAGAGTGATCCCACCAGTGATCAAAAGGCAGTCTCACCTCTCCATTGCAGAGCGATCCCACCAGTGATCAAAAGGCAGAATCCCCTCTCTGTAGCAGAGCGATCCCACCAGTGATCAAAAGGCAGTCTCCCCTCTCCATAGCAGAGCGATCCCACCAGAGATCAAAAGGTAGTCTCCCCTTTCCTGCAACAGAGCGATCCCACCAGTGATCAAAAGGCAGTCTCCCCTCTCCATAGCAGAGCGATCCCACCAGTGGTCAAAAGACAGTCTCCCCTCTCCATAGCAGAGCGATCCCAGCAGTAATCAAAAGGCAGTCACCCCTCTCCGTAGCAGAGCGATCCCAGCAGTGATTAAAAGACAGTGTCCACTCTCTATAGCCGAGCGATCCCACCAGTGATCAAAAGGCAGTCTCCCCTCTCCGTAGCAGAGCGATCCCACCATTGATCAAAAGGCAGTCTCCGCTCTCCATAGCAGAGCGATCCCACCAGTGATCAAAAGGTAGTCTCCCCTCTCCTGCAACAGAGCGATCCCACCAGTCATCAAAAAACAGTCTCCCCTCTCCGTAGCAGAACGATCCCACCAGTGATCAAAAGGCAGTCTCCCCTCTCTGTAGCAGAACGATCCCACCAGTGGTCAAAAGACAGTCTCCCCTCTCCATAGCAGAGCGATCCCAGCAGTAATCAAAAGGCAGTCACCCCTCTCCGTAGCAGAGCGATCCCAGCAGTGATTAAAGGACAGTGTCCACTCTCTATAGCAGAGCGATCCCACCAGTGATCAAAAGGCAGTCTCCCGTCTCTATAGCAGAGCGATCCCACCAGTGATCAAAAGGCAGTCTCCCCTCTCGGTAGCAGAGCGATCCCACCAGTGATCAAAAGGCAGTCTCCCCTCTCCGTAGCAGAGCGATCCCACCAGTGATCAAAAGGCAGTCACCCCTCTCCGTAGCAGAGCGATCCCACCAGTGTTCAAAAGGCAGTCTCCCCTCTCCGTAGCAGAGCGATCCCAGCATTGATGAAAAGGCAGTCTCCGCTCTCCGTAGCAGAGCGATCCCACCAGTGATCAAAAGGCAGTCTCCCCTCTCCATAGCAGAACGATCCCACCAGTGATCAAAAGGCAGTCTCCCCTCTCTGTAGCAGAGCGATCCCACCAGTGATAAAAAAAGGCAGTCTCCCCTCTCCGTAGCAGAACGATCCCACCAGTGATCAAGAGGCAGTCTCCCCTCTCTGTAACAGAACGATCCCACCAGTGATCAAAAGGCAGTCTCCCCTCTCTGTAGCAGAACGATCCCACCAGTGATCAAAAGGCAGTCTCCGCTCTCTGTAGCAGAGCGATCCCACCAGTGATCAAAAGACAGTCTCCCCTCTCCATAGCAGAACGATCCCACCAGTGATCAAAAGGCAGTCTCCCCTCTCTGTAGCAGAGCGATCCCACCAGTGATCAAAAGGCAGTCTCCCCTCTCCGTAGCAGAGCGATCGCACCAGTGATCAAAAGGCAGTCACCCCTCTCCGTAGCAGAGCGATCCCACCAGTGATCAAAAGGCAGTCTCCGCTCTCTGTAGCAGAGCGATCCGACCAGTGATCAAAAGGCAGACACCCCTCTCAGTAGCAGAACGATCTCACCAGTGATCAAAAGGCAGTCTCCCCTCTCCGTAGCAGAACGATCCCACCAGTGATCAAAAGGCAGTCACCCCTCTCCGTAGCAGAACGATCCCACCAGTGATCAAAAGGCAGTCTCCCCTCTCCGTAGCAGAACGATCCCACCAGTGATCAAGAGGCAGTCTCCCCTCTCTGTAGCAGAACGATCCCACCAGTGATCAAAAGGCAGTCTCCCCTCTCTGTAGCAGAACGATCCCACCAGTGATCAAAAGGCAGTCTCCGCTCTCTGTAGCAGAGCGATCCCACCAGTGATCAAAAGGCAGTCACCCCTCTCCGTAGCAGAGCGGTCCCAGCAGTGATTAAAAGACAGTCTCCCCTCTCTGTAGCAGAACGATCCCACCTGTGATCAAAAGGCAGTCTCCCCTCTCCGTAGCAGAACGATCCCACCAGTGATCAAAAGACAGTCTCCCGTCTCCATAGCAGAACGATCCCACCAGTGATCAAAAGGAAGTCTCCCCTCTCTGTAGCAGAGCGATCCCACCAGTGATCAAAAGACAGTCTCCCCTCTCCATAGTAGAACGATCCCACCTGTGATCAAAAGGCTGTCTCCGCTCTCGGTAGCAGAGTGATCGCACCGGTGATCAAAAGGCAGTCTCCCCTCTTCGTAGCAGAGGGATCCCACCAGTGATCAAAAGGCAGTCTCCCCTCTCCATTGCAGAGCGATCCCTGCAGTAATCAAAAGGCAGTCTCCCCTCTCCATAGCAGAGCGATCCCACCAGTGGTCAAAAGACAGTCTCCCCTCTCCATAGCAGAGCGTTCCCACCAGTGATCAAAAGGCAGTCTCCCCTCTCTAGAGCAGAGCGATCCCACCAGTGAGCAAAAGGCAGTCTCCCCTCTCGGTAGCAGAGCGATCCCACCAGTGATCAAAAGGCAGTCTCCCCTCTCCGTAGCAGAGTGATCCCACCAGTGATCAAAAGGCAGTCTCCCCTCTCCGTAGCAGAGCGATCCCACCAGTGTTCAAAAGGCAGTCTCCCCTCTCCGTAGCAGAGCGATCCCAGCATTGATGAAAAGGCAGTCTCCGCTCTCCGTAGCAGAGCGATCCCACCAGTGATCAAAAGGCAGTCTCCCCTCTCCATAGCAGAACGATCCCACCAGTGATCAAAAGGCAGTCTCCCCTCTCTGTAGCAGAGCGATCCCACCAGTGATCAAAAGGCAGTCTCCCCTCTCCGTAGCAGAGCGATCCCACCAGTGATCAAAAGGCAGTCACCCCTCTCCGTAGCAGAGCGATCCCACCAGTGATCAAAAGGCAGTCTCCACTCTCCGTAGCAGAACGATCCCACCAGTAATCAAAAGGCAGTCACCCCTCTCCGTAGCGGAGCAATCCCAGCAGTGATTAAAAGACAGTCTCCCCTCTCTGTAGCAGAACGATCCCACCAGTGATCAAAAGGCAGTCTCCCCTCTCCGTAGCAGAACGATCCCAGCAGTGATCAAGAGGCAGTCTCCCCTCTCTGTAGCAGAATGATCCCACCAGTGATCAAAAGGCAGTCTCCCCTCTCTGTAGCAGAACAATCCCACCAGTGATCAAAAGGCAGTCTCCGCTCTCTGTAGCAGAGCGATCCCACCAGTGATCAAAAGGCAGTCACCCCTCTCCGTAGCAGAGCGATCCCAGCAGTGATTAAAAGACAGTCTCCCCTCTCTGTAGCAGAACGATCCCACCAGTGATCAAAAGGCAGTCTCCCCTCTCCGTAGCAGAACGATCCCACCAGTGCTCAAAAGGCAGTCTCCCTTCTCCATAGAAGAACGATCCCACCAGTGATCAAAAGGAAGTCTCCCCTCTCTGTAGCAGAGCGATCCCACCAGTGATCAAAAGACAGTCTCCCCTCTCCATAGCAGAGCGATCCCACCTGTGATCAAAAGGCAGTCTCCGCTCTCAGTAGCAGAGCGATCCCACCAGTGATCAAAAGACAGTCTCCCCTCTTCGTAGCAGAGGGATCCCACCAGTGACCAAAAGGCAGTCTCCCCTCTCCATTGCAGAGCGATCCTTGCAGTAATCAAAAGGCAGTCTCCCCTCTCCGTAGCAGAGCGATCCCAGCCGTGATTAAAAGACAGTGTCCACTCTCTACAGCAGAGCAATCCCACCAGTGATCAAAATGCAGTCTCCCCTCTCCGTAGCAGAACGATCCCACCAGTGATCAAAAGGCAGTCACTCCTCTCCGTAGCAGAGCAATCCCAGCAGTGATTAAAAGAAAGTGTCCACTCTCTATAGCAGAGCGATCCCACCAGTGATCAAAAGGCAGTCTCCCCTCTCCGTAGCAGAACGATCCCACCAGTGATTAAAAGACAGTCACCCCTCTCCGTAGCAGAGCTATCCCACCAGTGATCAAAAGGCAGTCTCCCCTCTCCGTAGCAGAGCGATCCCACCAGTGATCAAAAGGCAGTCTCCCCTCTCCGTAGCAGAGCGATCCCACCAGTGATCAAAAGGTAGTCTCCCCTCTCCTGCAACAGAGCGATCCCACCAGTGATCAAGAGGCAGTCTCCCCTCTCCGTAGCAGAACGATCCCACCAGTGATCATAAGGCAGTCTCCACTCTCCATAGCAGAGCGATCCCACCAGTGGTCAAAAGACAGTCTCCCCTCTCCATAGCAGAGCGATCCCAGCAGTAATCAAAAGGCAGTCACCCCTCTCCGTAGCAGAGCGATCCCAGCAGTGATTAAAAGACAGTGTCCACTCTCTATAGCAGAGCGATCCCACCAGTGATCAAAAGGCAGTCTCCCCTCTCTATAGCAGAGCGATCCCACCAGTGACCAAAAGGCAGTCTCCCCTCTCCGTAGCAGAGCGATCCCACCAGTGATCAAAAGGAGGTCTCCCCTCTCTGTAGCAGAGCGATCCCACCAGTGATCAAAAGGCAGTCTCCCCTCTCCGTAGCAGAGCGATCCCACCAGTGATCAAAAGGCAGTCACCCCTCTCCGTAGCAGAGCGATCCCACCAGTGATCAAAAGGCAGTCTCCGCTCTCTGTAGCAGAGCGATCCCACCAGTGATCAAAAGGCAGTCACCCCTCTCCGTAGCAGAATGATCCCACCAGTGATCAAAAGGCAGTCTCCCCTCTCCGTAGCAGAACGATCGCACCAGTGATCAAAAGGCAGTCTCCCCTCTCTGTAGCAGAACGATCCCACCAGTGATCAATAGGAAGTCTCCGCTCTCCGTAGCAGAACGATCCCACCAGTGATCAAAAGGCAGTCTCCCCTCTCTGTAGCAGAGCGATCCCACCAGTGATCAAAAGGCAGTCACCCCTCTCCGTAGCAGAGTGATCCCAGCAGTGATTAAAAGACAGTCTCCCCTCTCTGTAGCAGAACGATCCCACCAGTGATCAAAAGGCAGTCTCCCCTCTCCGTAGCAGAACGATCCCACCAGTGATCAAGAGGCAGTCTCCCCTCTCTGTAGCAGAACGATCCCACCAGTGATCAAAAGGCAGTCTCCCCTCTCTGTAGCAGAACGATCCCACCAGTGATCAAAAGGCAGTCTCCGCTCTCTGTAGCAGAGCGATCCCACCAGTGATCAAAAGGCAGTCACCCCTCTCCGTAGCAGAGCAATCCCAGCAGTGATTAAAAGACAGTCTCTCCTCTCTGTAGCAGAACGATCCCACCAGTGATCAAAAAGCAGTCTCCCCTCTCCGTAGCAGAACGATCCCACCAGTGATCAAAAGGCAGTCTCCGCTCTCGGTAGCAGAGTGATCCCACCAGTGATCAAAAGGCAGTCTCCCCTCTTCGTAGCAGAGGGATCCCACCAGTGATGAAAAGGCAGTCTCCCCTCTCCATTGCAGAGCGATCCCTGCAGTAATCAAAAGGCAGTCTCCCCTCTCCGTAGCAGAGCGATCCCAGCCGTGATTAAAAGACAGTGTCCACTCTCTATAGCAGAGCGATCCCACCAGTGATCAAAAGGCAGTCTCCCCTCTCCGTAGCAGAGCGATCCCACCAGTGATCAAAAGGTAGTCTCCCCTCTCCTGCAACAGAGCGATCCCACCAGTGATCAAAAGGCAGTCTCCCGTCTCCATAGCAGAGTGATCCCACCCGTGATCAAAAGGCAGTCTCCCCTCTCCATAGCAGAGCGATCCCACCACCGATCAAAAGGCAGTCTCCCCTCTCTGTAGCAGAGTGATCCCACCAGTGATCAAAAGGCAGTCTCCCCTCTCCATAGCAGAGCGATCCCACCAGTGATCAAAAGGCAGTCTCCCCTCTCTGTAGCAGAGCGATCCCACCAGTGATCAAAAGGCAGTCTCCCCTCTCCATAGCAGAGCTATACCACCAGAGATCAATAGGTAGTCTCCCCTCTCCTGCAACAGAGCGATCCCACCCGTGATCAAAAAACAGTCTCCCCTCTCCTTAGCAGAACGATCCCACCAGTGATCAAAAGGCAGTCTCCCCTCTCCATAACAGAGCAATCCCACCAGTGGTCAAAAGACAGTCTCCCCTCTCCACAGCAGAGCGATCCCAGCAGTAATCAAAATGCAGTCACCCCTCTCCGTAGCAGAGCGATCCCACCAGTGATCAAAAGGCAGTCTCCGCTCTCTGTAGCAGAGCGATCCCACCAGTGATCAAAAGGCAGTCACCCCTCTCCGTAGCAGAACGATCCCACCAGTGATCAAAAGGCAGTCTCCCCTCTCCGTAGCAGAACGATCGCACCAGTGATCAAAAGGCAGTCTCCCCTCTCTGTAGCAGAATGATCCCACCAGTGATCAAAAGGCAGTCTCCCCTCTCTGTAGCAGAGCGATCCCACCAGTGATCAAAAGGCAGTCACCCCTCTCCGTAGCAGAGTGATCCCAGCAGTGATTAAAAGACAGTCTCCCCTCTCTGTAGCAGAACGATCCCACCAGTGATCAAAAGGCAGTCTCCCCTCTCCGTAGCAGAACGATCCCACCAGTGATCAAGAGGCAGTCTCCCCTCTCTGTAGCAGAACGATCCCACCAGTGATCAAAAGGCAGTCTCCGCTCTCTGTAGCAGAGCGATCCCACCAGTGATCAAAAGGCAGTCACCCCTCTCCGTAGCAGAGCGATCCCAGCAGTGATTAAAAGACAGTCTCCCCTCTCTGTAGCAGAACGATCCCACCAGTGATCAAAAAGCAGTCTCCCCTCTCCGTAGCAGAACGATCCCACCAGTGATCAAAAGGCAGTCTCCGCTCTCGGTAGCAGAGTGATCCCACCAGTGATCAAAAGGCAGTCTCCCCTCTTCGTAGCAGAGGGATCCCACCAGTGATGAAAAGGCAGTCTCCCCTCTCCATTGCAGAGCGATCCCTGCAGTAATCAAAAGGCAGTCTCCCCTCTCCGTAGCAGAACGATCCCACCAGTGATCAAAAGGCAGTCTCCCCTCTCTGTAGCAGAACGATCCCACCAGTGATCAAAAGGCAGTCTCCGCTCTCTGTAGCAGAGCTATCCCACCAGTGATCAAAAGGCAGTCACCCCTCTCCGTAGCAGAGCGATCCCACCAGTGTTCAAAAGGCAGTCTCCCCTCTCCGTAGCAGAGCGATCCCAGCATTGATGAAAAGGCAGTCTCCGCTCTCCGTAGCAGAGCGATCCCACCAGTGATCAAAAGGCAGTCACCCCTCTCCGTAGCAGAGCGATCCCAGCAGTGATTAAAAGACAGTCTCCCCTCTCTGTAGCAGAACGATCCCACCAGTGATCAAAAGGCAGTCTCCCCTCTCCGTAGCAGAACGATCCCACCAGTGATCAAGAGGCAGTCTCCCCTCTCTGTAGCAGAACGATCCCACCAGTGATCAAAAGGCTGTCTCCCCTCTCTGTAGCAGAATGATCCCACCAGTGATCAAAATGCAGTCTCCGCTCTCTGTAGCAGAGCGATACCACCAGTGATCAAAAGGCAGTCACCCCTCTCCGTAGCAGAGCGATCCCACCAGTGTTCAAAAGGCAGTCTCCCCTCTCCGTAGCAGAGCGATCCCAGCATTGATGAAAAGGCAGTCTCCGCTCTCCGTAGCAGAGCGACCCCACCAGTGATCAAAAGGCAGTCTCCCCTCTCCATAGCAGAACGATCCCACCAGTGATCAAAAGGCAGTCTCCCCTCTCTGTAGCAGAGCGATCACACCAGTGATCAAAAGGCAGTCTCCCCTCTCCATAGCAGAACGATCGCACCAGTGATCAAAAGGCAGTCTCCCCTCTTCGTAGCAGAGGGATCCCACCAGTGATGAAAAGGCAGTCTCCCCTCTCCATTGCAGAGCGATCCCTGCAGTAATCAAAAGGCAGTCTCCCCTCTCCGTAGCAGAACGATCCCACCAGTGATCAAAAGGCAGTCTCCCCTCTCTGTAGCAGAACGATCCCACCAGTGATCAATAGGAAGTCTCCGCTCTCCGTAGCAGAACGATCCCACCAGTGATCAAAAGGCAGTCTCCCCTCTCTGTAGCAGAGCGATCCCACCAGTGATCAAAAGGCAGTCACCCCTCTCCGTAGCAGAGTGATCCCAGCAGTGATTAAAAGACAGTCTCCCCTCTCTGTAGCAGAACGATCCCACCAGTGATCAAAAGGCAGTCTCCCCTCTCCGTAGCAGAACGATCCCACCAGTGATCAAGAGGCAGTCTCCCCTCTCTGTAGCAGAACGATCCCACCAGTGATCAAAAGGCAGTCTCCCCTCTCTGTAGCAGAACGATCCCACCAGTGATCAAAAGGCAGTCTCCGCTCTCTGTAGCAGAGCGATCCCACCAGTGATCAAAAGGCAGTCACCCCTCTCCGTAGCAGAGCAATCCCAGCAGTGATTAAAAGACAGTCTCTCCTCTCTGTAGCAGAACGATCCCACCAGTGATCAAAAAGCAGTCTCCCCTCTCCGTAGCAGAACGATCCCACCAGTGATCAAAAGGCAGTCTCCGCTCTCGGTAGCAGAGTGATCCCACCAGTGATCAAAAGGCAGTCTCCCCTCTTCGTAGCAGAGGGATCCCACCAGTGATGAAAAGGCAGTCTCCCCTCTCCATTGCAGAGCGATCCCTGCAGTAATCAAAAGGCAGTCTCCCCTCTCCGTAGCAGAGCGATCCCAGCCGTGATTAAAAGACAGTGTCCACTCTCTATAGCAGAGCGATCCCACCAGTGATCAAAAGGCAGTCTCCCCTCTCCGTAGCAGAGCGATCCCACCAGTGATCAAAAGGTAGTCTCCCCTCTCCTGCAACAGAGCGATCCCACCAGTGATCAAAAGGCAGTCTCCCGTCTCCATAGCAGAGTGATCCCACCCGTGATCAAAAGGCAGTCTCCCCTCTCCATAGCAGAGCGATCCCACCACCGATCAAAAGGCAGTCTCCCCTCTCTGTAGCAGAGTGATCCCACCAGTGATCAAAAGGCAGTCTCCCCTCTCCATAGCAGAGCGATCCCACCAGTGATCAAAAGGCAGTCTCCCCTCTCTGTAGCAGAGCGATCCCACCAGTGATCAAAAGGCAGTCTCCCCTCTCCATAGCAGAGCTATACCACCAGAGATCAATAGGTAGTCTCCCCTCTCCTGCAACAGAGCGATCCCACCCGTGATCAAAAAACAGTCTCCCCTCTCCTTAGCAGAACGATCCCACCAGTGATCAAAAGGCAGTCTCCCCTCTCCATAACAGAGCAATCCCACCAGTGGTCAAAAGACAGTCTCCCCTCTCCACAGCAGAGCGATCCCAGCAGTAATCAAAATGCAGTCACCCCTCTCCGTAGCAGAGCGATCCCACCAGTGATCAAAAGGCAGTCTCCGCTCTCTGTAGCAGAGCGATCCCACCAGTGATCAAAAGGCAGTCACCCCTCTCCGTAGCAGAACGATCCCACCAGTGATCAAAAGGCAGTCTCCCCTCTCCGTAGCAGAACGATCGCACCAGTGATCAAAAGGCAGTCTCCCCTCTCTGTAGCAGAATGATCCCACCAGTGATCAAAAGGCAGTCTCCCCTCTCTGTAGCAGAGCGATCCCACCAGTGATCAAAAGGCAGTCACCCCTCTCCGTAGCAGAGTGATCCCAGCAGTGATTAAAAGACAGTCTCCCCTCTCTGTAGCAGAACGATCCCACCAGTGATCAAAAGGCAGTCTCCCCTCTCCGTAGCAGAACGATCCCACCAGTGATCAAGAGGCAGTCTCCCCTCTCTGTAGCAGAACGATCCCACCAGTGATCAAAAGGCAGTCTCCGCTCTCTGTAGCAGAGCGATCCCACCAGTGATCAAAAGGCAGTCACCCCTCTCCGTAGCAGAGCGATCCCAGCAGTGATTAAAAGACAGTCTCCCCTCTCTGTAGCAGAACGATCCCACCAGTGATCAAAAAGCAGTCTCCCCTCTCCGTAGCAGAACGATCCCACCAGTGATCAAAAGGCAGTCTCCGCTCTCGGTAGCAGAGTGATCCCACCAGTGATCAAAAGGCAGTCTCCCCTCTTCGTAGCAGAGGGATCCCACCAGTGATGAAAAGGCAGTCTCCCCTCTCCATTGCAGAGCGATCCCTGCAGTAATCAAAAGGCAGTCTCCCCTCTCCGTAGCAGAACGATCCCACCAGTGATCAAAAGGCAGTCTCCCCTCTCTGTAGCAGAACGATCCCACCAGTGATCAAAAGGCAGTCTCCGCTCTCTGTAGCAGAGCTATCCCACCAGTGATCAAAAGGCAGTCACCCCTCTCCGTAGCAGAGCGATCCCACCAGTGTTCAAAAGGCAGTCTCCCCTCTCCGTAGCAGAGCGATCCCAGCATTGATGAAAAGGCAGTCTCCGCTCTCCGTAGCAGAGCGATCCCACCAGTGATCAAAAGGCAGTCACCCCTCTCCGTAGCAGAGCGATCCCAGCAGTGATTAAAAGACAGTCTCCCCTCTCTGTAGCAGAACGATCCCACCAGTGATCAAAAGGCAGTCTCCCCTCTCCGTAGCAGAACGATCCCACCAGTGATCAAGAGGCAGTCTCCCCTCTCTGTAGCAGAACGATCCCACCAGTGATCAAAAGGCTGTCTCCCCTCTCTGTAGCAGAATGATCCCACCAGTGATCAAAATGCAGTCTCCGCTCTCTGTAGCAGAGCGATACCACCAGTGATCAAAAGGCAGTCACCCCTCTCCGTAGCAGAGCGATCCCACCAGTGTTCAAAAGGCAGTCTCCCCTCTCCGTAGCAGAGCGATCCCAGCATTGATGAAAAGGCAGTCTCCGCTCTCCGTAGCAGAGCGACCCCACCAGTGATCAAAAGGCAGTCTCCCCTCTCCATAGCAGAACGATCCCACCAGTGATCAAAAGGCAGTCTCCCCTCTCTGTAGCAGAGCGATCACACCAGTGATCAAAAGGCAGTCTCCCCTCTCCATAGCAGAACGATCCCACCAGTGATCAAAAGGCAGTCTCCCCTCTCTGTAGCAGAGCGATCACACCAGTGATCAAAAGGCAGTCACCCCTCTCCGATATCAGAGTGATCCCACCAGTGATCAAAAGGCAGTCTCCCCTCTCCGTAGCAGAGCGATCCCACCAGTGATCAAAAGGCAGTCACCCCTCTCCGTAGCAGAGCGATCCCACCAGTGATCAAAAGGCAGTCTCCGCTCTCTGTAGCGGAGCGATCCGAACAGTGATCAAAAGGCAGTCACCCCTCTCCGTAGCAGAACGATCCCACCAGTGATCAAAAGGCAGTCTCCCCTCTCCGTAGCAGAACGATCCTACCAGTGATCAAAAGGCAGTCTCCCCTCTCTGTAGCAGAGCGATCCCACCAGTGATCAAAAGGCAGTCACCCCTCTCCGTAGCAGAGTGATCCCAGCAGTGATTAAAAGACAGTCTCCCCTCTCTGTAGCAGAACGATCCCACCAGTGATCAAAAGGCAGTCTCCCCTCTCCGTAGCAGAACGATCCCACCAGTGATCAAGAGGCAGTCTCCCCTCTCTGTAGCAGAACGATCCCACCAGTGATCAAAAGGCAGTCTCCGCTCTCTGTAGCAGAGCGATCCCACCAGTGATCAAAAGGCAGTCACCCCTCTCCGTAGCAGAGCGATCCCAGCAGTGATTAAAAGACAGTCTCCCCTCTCTGTAGCAGAACGATCCCACCAGTGATCAAAAAGCAGTCTCCCCTCTCCGTAGCAGAACGATCCCACCAGTGATCAAAAGGCAGTCTCCGCTCTCGGTAGCAGAGTGATCCCACCAGTGATCAAAAGGCAGTCTCCCCTCTTCGTAGCAGAGGGATCCCACCAGTGATGAAAAGGCAGTCTCCCCTCTCCATTGCAGAGCGATCCCTGCAGTAATCAAAAGGCAGTCTCCCCTCTCCGTAGCAGAACGATCCCACCAGTGATCAAAAGGCAGTCTCCCCTCTCTGTAGCAGAACGATCCCACCAGTGATCAAAAGGCAGTCTCCGCTCTCTGTAGCAGAGCTATCCCACCAGTGATCAAAAGGCAGTCACCCCTCTCCGTAGCAGAGCGATCCCACCAGTGTTCAAAAGGCAGTCTCCCCTCTCCGTAGCAGAGCGATCCCAGCATTGATGAAAAGGCAGTCTCCGCTCTCCGTAGCAGAGCGATCCCACCAGTGATCAAAAGGCAGTCACCCCTCTCCGTAGCAGAGCGATCCCAGCAGTGATTAAAAGACAGTCTCCCCTCTCTGTAGCAGAACGATCCCACCAGTGATCAAAAGGCAGTCTCCCCTCTCCGTAGCAGAACGATCCCACCAGTGATCAAGAGGCAGTCTCCCCTCTCTGTAGCAGAACGATCCCACCAGTGATCAAAAGGCTGTCTCCCCTCTCTGTAGCAGAATGATCCCACCAGTGATCAAAATGCAGTCTCTGCTCTCTGTAGCAGAGCGATACCACCAGTGATCAAAAGGCAGTCACCCCTCTCCGTAGCAGAGCGATCCCACCAGTGTTCAAAAGGCAGTCTCCCCTCTCCGTAGCAGAGCGATCCCAGCATTGATGAAAAGGCAGTCTCCGCTCTCCGTAGCAGAGCGATCCCACCAGTGATCAAAAGGCAGTCTCCCCTCTCCATAGCAGAACGATCCCACCAGTGATCAAAAGGCAGTCTCCCCTCTCTGTAGCAGAGCGATCACACCAGTGATCAAAAGGCAGTCTCCCCTCTCCATAGCAGAACGATCCCACCAGTGATCAAAAGGCAGTCTCCCCTCTCTGTAGCAGAGCGATCACACCAGTGATCAAAAGGCAGTCACCCCTCTCCGATATCAGAGTGATCCCACCAGTGATCAAAAGGCAGTCTCCCCTCTCCGTAGCAGAGCGATCCCACCAGTGATCAAAAGGCAGTCACCCCTCTCCGTAGCAGAGCGATCCCACCAGTGATCAAAAGGCAGTCTCCGCTCTCTGTAGCGGAGCGATCCGAACAGTGATCAAAAGGCAGTCACCCCTCTCCGTAGCAGAACGATCCCACCAGTGATCAAAAGGCAGTCTCCCCTCTCCGTAGCAGAACGATCCTACCAGTGATCAAAAGGCAGTCTCCCCTCTCTGTAGCAGAACAATCCCACCTGTGATCAAAAGGCAGTCTCCCCTCTCCGTATCAGAACGATCCCACCAGTGATCAAAAGGCAGTCTCCCCTCTCTGTAGCAGAACGATCCCACCAGTGATCAAAAGGCAGTCTCCCCTCTCCGTAGCAGAACGATCCCACCAGTGATCAAAAGGCAGTCACCCCTCTCCGTAGCAGAGCAATCCCAGCAGTGATTAAAAGAAAGTGTCCACTCTCTATAGCAGAGCGATCCCACCAGTGATCATAAGGCAGTCTCCACTCTCCATAGCAGAGCGATCCCACCAGTGGTCAAAAGACAGTCTCCCCTCTCCATAGCAGAGCGATCCCAGCAGTAATCAAAAGGCAGTCACCCCTCTCCGTAGCAGAGCGATCCCAGCAGTGATTAAAAGACAGTGTCCACTCTCTATAGCAGAGCGATCCCACCAGTGATCAAAAGGCAGTCTCCCCTCTCTATAGCAGAGCGATCCCACCAGTGACCAAAAGGCAGTCTCCCCTCTCCGTAGCAGAGCGATCCCACCAGTGATCAAAAGGAGGTCTCCCCTCTCTGTAGCAGAGCGATCCCACCAGTGATCAAAAGGCAGTCTCCCCTCTCCGTAGCAGAGCGATCCCACCAGTGATCAAAAGGCAGTCACCCCTCTCCGTAGCAGAGCGATCCCAGCAGTGATTAAAAGACAGTCTCCCCTCTCTGTAGCAGAACGATCCCACCAGTGATCAAAAAGCAGTCTCCCCTCTCCGTAGCAGAACGATCCCACCAGTGATCAAAAGGCAGTCTCCGCTCTCGGTAGCAGAGTGATCCCACCAGTGATCAAAAGGCAGTCTCCCCTCTTCGTAGCAGAGGGATCCCACCAGTGATGAAAAGGCAGTCTCCCCTCTCCATTGCAGAGCGATCCCTGCAGTAATCAAAAGGCAGTCTCCCCTCTCCGTAGCAGAACGATCCCACCAGTGATCAAAAGGCAGTCTCCCCTCTCTGTAGCAGAACGATCCCACCAGTGATCAAAAGGCAGTCTCCGCTCTCTGTAGCAGAGCTATCCCACCAGTGATCAAAAGGCAGTCACCCCTCTCCGTAGCAGAGCGATCCCACCAGTGTTCAAAAGGCAGTCTCCCCTCTCCGTAGCAGAGCGATCCCAGCATTGATGAAAAGGCAGTCTCCGCTCTCCGTAGCAGAGCGATCCCACCAGTGATCAAAAGGCAGTCACCCCTCTCCGTAGCAGAGCGATCCCAGCAGTGATTAAAAGACAGTCTCCCCTCTCTGTAGCAGAACGATCCCACCAGTGATCAAAAGGCAGTCTCCCCTCTCCGTAGCAGAACGATCCCACCAGTGATCAAGAGGCAGTCTCCCCTCTCTGTAGCAGAACGATCCCACCAGTGATCAAAAGGCTGTCTCCCCTCTCTGTAGCAGAATGATCCCACCAGTGATCAAAATGCAGTCTCTGCTCTCTGTAGCAGAGCGATACCACCAGTGATCAAAAGGCAGTCACCCCTCTCCGTAGCAGAGCGATCCCACCAGTGTTCAAAAGGCAGTCTCCCCTCTCCGTAGCAGAGCGATCCCAGCATTGATGAAAAGGCAGTCTCCGCTCTCCGTAGCAGAGCGATCCCACCAGTGATCAAAAGGCAGTCTCCCCTCTCCATAGCAGAACGATCCCACCAGTGATCAAAAGGCAGTCTCCCCTCTCTGTAGCAGAGCGATCACACCAGTGATCAAAAGGCAGTCTCCCCTCTCCATAGCAGAACGATCCCACCAGTGATCAAAAGGCAGTCTCCCCTCTCTGTAGCAGAGCGATCACACCAGTGATCAAAAGGCAGTCACCCCTCTCCGATATCAGAGTGATCCCACCAGTGATCAAAAGGCAGTCTCCCCTCTCCGTAGCAGAGCGATCCCACCAGTGATCAAAAGGCAGTCACCCCTCTCCGTAGCAGAGCGATCCCACCAGTGATCAAAAGGCAGTCTCCGCTCTCTGTAGCGGAGCGATCCGAACAGTGATCAAAAGGCAGTCACCCCTCTCCGTAGCAGAACGATCCCACCAGTGATCAAAAGGCAGTCTCCCCTCTCCGTAGCAGAACGATCCTACCAGTGATCAAAAGGCAGTCTCCCCTCTCTGTAGCAGAACAATCCCACCTGTGATCAAAAGGCAGTCTCCCCTCTCCGTATCAGAACGATCCCACCAGTGATCAAAAGGCAGTCTCCCCTCTCTGTAGCAGAACGATCCCACCAGTGATCAAAAGGCAGTCTCCCCTCTCCGTAGCAGAACGATCCCACCAGTGATCAAAAGGCAGTCACCCCTCTCCGTAGCAGAGCAATCCCAGCAGTGATTAAAAGAAAGTGTCCACTCTCTATAGCAGAGCGATCCCACCAGTGATCATAAGGCAGTCTCCACTCTCCATAGCAGAGCGATCCCACCAGTGGTCAAAAGACAGTCTCCCCTCTCCATAGCAGAGCGATCCCAGCAGTAATCAAAAGGCAGTCACCCCTCTCCGTAGCAGAGCGATCCCAGCAGTGATTAAAAGACAGTGTCCACTCTCTATAGCAGAGCGATCCCACCAGTGATCAAAAGGCAGTCTCCCCTCTCTATAGCAGAGCGATCCCACCAGTGACCAAAAGGCAGTCTCCCCTCTCCGTAGCAGAGCGATCCCACCAGTGATCAAAAGGAGGTCTCCCCTCTCTGTAGCAGAGCGATCCCACCAGTGATCAAAAGGCAGTCTCCCCTCTCCGTAGCAGAGCGATCCCACCAGTGATCAAAAGGCAGTCACCCCTCTCCGTAGCAGAGCGATCCCACCAGTGATCAAAAGGCAGTCTCCGCTCTCTGTAGCAGAGCGATCCCACCAGTGATCAAAAGGCAGTCACCCCTCTCCGTAGCAGAATGATCCCACCAGTGATCAAAAGGCAGTCTCCCCTCTCCGTAGCAGAACGATCGCACCAGTGATCAAAAGGCAGTCTCCCCTCTCTGTAGCAGAACGATCCCACCAGTGATCAATAGGCAGTCTCCCCTCTCCGTAGCAGAACGATCCCACCAGTGATCAAAAGGCAGTCTCCCCTCTCTGTAGCAGAGCGATCCCACCAGTGATCAAAAGGCAGTCACCCCTCTCCGTAGCAGAGTGATCCCAGCAGTGATTAAAAGACAGTCTCCCCTCTCTGTAGCAGAACGATCCCACCAGTGATCAAAAGGCAGTCTCCCCTCTCCGTAGCAGAACGATCCCACCAGTGATCAAGAGGCAGTCTCCCCTCTCTGTAGCAGAACGATCCCACCAGTGATCAAAAGGCAGTCTCCCCTCTCTGTAGCAGAACGATCCCACCAGTGATCAAAAGGCAGTCTCCGCTCTCTGTAGCAGAGCGATCCCACCAGTGATCAAAAGGCAGTCACCCCTCTCCGTAGCAGAGCAATCCCAGCAGTGATTAAAAGACAGTCTCTCCTCTCTGTAGCAGAACGATCCCACCAGTGATCAAAAAGCAGTCTCCCCTCTCCGTAGCAGAACGATCCCACCAGTGATCAAAAGGCAGTCTCCGCTCTCGGTAGCAGAGTGATCCCACCAGTGATCAAAAGGCAGTCTCCCCTCTTCGTAGCAGAGGGATCCCACCAGTGATGAAAAGGCAGTCTCCCCTCTCCATTGCAGAGCGATCCCTGCAGTAATCAAAAGGCAGTCTCCCCTCTCCGTAGCAGAGCGATCCCAGCCGTGATTAAAAGACAGTGTCCACTCTCTATAGCAGAGCGATCCCACCAGTGATCAAAAGGCAGTCTCCCCTCTCCGTAGCAGAGCGATCCCACCAGTGATCAAAAGGTAGTCTCCCCTCTCCTGCAACAGAGCGATCCCACCAGTGATCAAAAGGCAGTCTCCCGTCTCCATAGCAGAGTGATCCCACCAGTGATCAAAAGGCAGTCTCCCCTCTCCATAGCAGAGCGATCCCACCACCGATCAAAAGGCAGTCTCCCCTCTCTGTAGCAGAGTGATCCCACCAGTGATCAAAAGGCAGTCTCCCCTCTCCATAGCAGAGCAATCCCACCAGTGATCAAAAGGCAGTCTCCCCTCTCTGTAGCAGAGCGATCCCACCAGTGATCAAAAGGCAGTCTCCCCTCTCCATAGCAGAGCTATACCACCAGAGATCAATAGGTAGTCTCCCCTCTCCTGCAACAGAGCGATCCCACCCGTGATCAAAAAACAGTCTCCCCTCTCCTTAGCAGAACGATCCCACCAGTGATCAAAAGGCAGTCTCCCCTCTCCATAGCAGAGCAATCCCACCAGTGGTCAAAAGACAGTCTCCCCTCTCCACAGCAGAGCGATCCCAGCAGTAATCAAAATGCAGTCACCCCTCTCCGTAGCAGAGAGATCCCAGCAGTGATTAAAAGACAGTGTCCACTCTCTATAGCCGAGCGATCCCACCAGTGATCAAAAGGCAGTCTCCCCTCTCCGTAGCAGAGTGATCCCACCAGTGATCAAAAGGCAGTCTCCGCTCTCCATAGCAGAGCGATCCCACCAGTGATCAAAAGGCAGTCTCCCCTCTCTGTAGCAGAACGATCCCACCAGTGATCAAAAGGCAGTCTCCCCTCTCCGTAGCAGAACGATCCCACCAGTGATCAAAAGGCAGTCTCCCCTCTCCGTAGCAGAATGATCCCACCAGTGATCAAAAGGCAGTCACTCCTCTCCGTAGCAGAGCAATCCCAGCAGTGATTAAAAGAAAGTGTCCACTCTCTATAGCAGAGCGATCCCACCAGTGATCAAAAGGCAGTCTCCACTCTCCATAGCAGAGCGATCCCACCAGTGGTCAAAAGACAGTCTCCCCTCTCTGTAGCAGAGCGATCCCACCACCGATCAAAAGGCAGTCTCCCCTCTCTGTAGCAGAGTGATCCCACCAGTGATCAAAAGGCAGTCTCCCCTCTCCATAGCAGAGCGATCCCACCAGTGATCAAAAGGCAGTCTCCCCTCTCTGTAGCAGAGCAATCCCACCAGTGATCAAAAGGCAGTCTCCCCTCTCCATAGCAGAGCTATACCACCAGAGATCAAAAGGTAGTCTCCCCTCTCCTGCAACAGAGCGATCCCACCAGTGATCAAAAAACAGTCTCCCCTCTCCGTAGCAGAACGATCCCACCAGTGATCAAAAGGCAGTCTCCCCTCTCCATAGCAGAGCAATCCCACCAGTGGTCAAAAGACAGTCTCCCCTCTCCATAGCAGAGCGATCCCAGCAGTAATCAAAATGCAGTCACCCCTCTCCGTAGCAGAGAGATCCCAGCAGTGATTAAAAGACAGTGTCCACTCTCTATAGCCGAGCGATCCCACCAGTGATCAAAAGGCAGTCTCCCCTCTCCGTAGCAGAGTGATCCCACCAGTGATCAAAAGGCAATCTCCCCTCTCCGTAGCAGAGCGATCCCACCAGTGATCAAAAGGCAGTCACCCCTCTCCGTAGCAGAGCGATCCCACCAGTGATCAAAAGGCAGTCTCCGCTCTCTGTAGCAGAGCGATCCCACCAGTGATCAAAAGGCAGTCACCCCTCTCCGTAGCAGAATGATCCCACCAGTGATCAAAAGGCAGTCTCCCCTCTCCGTAGCAGAACGATCGCACCAGTGATCAAAAGGCAGTCTCCCCTCTCTGTAGCAGAACGATCCCACCAGTGATCAATAGGCAGTCTCCCCTCTCCGTAGCAGAACGATCCCACCAGTGATCAAAAGGCAGTCTCCCCTCTCTGTAGCAGAGCGATCCCACCAGTGATCAAAAGGCAGTCACCCCTCTCCGTAGCAGAGTGATCCCAGCAGTGATTAAAAGACAGTCTCCCCTCTCTGTAGCAGAACGATCCCACCAGTGATCAAAAGGCAGTCTCCCCTCTCCGTAGCAGAACGATCCCACCAGTGATCAAGAGGCAGTCTCCCCTCTCTGTAGCAGAACGATCCCACCAGTGATCAAAAGGCAGTCTCCCCTCTCTGTAGCAGAACGATCCCACCAGTGATCAAAAGGCAGTCTCCGCTCTCTGTAGCAGAGCGATCCCACCAGTGATCAAAAGGCTGTCACCCCTCTCCGTAGCAGAGCAATCCCAGCAGTGATTAAAAGACAGTCTCTCCTCTCTGTAGCAGAACGATCCCACCAGTGATCAAAAAGCAGTCTCCCCTCTCCGTAGCAGAACGATCCCACCAGTGATCAAAAGGCAGTCTCCGCTCTCGGTAGCAGAGTGATCCCACCAGTGATCAAAAGGCAGTCTCCCCTCTTCGTAGCAGAGGGATCCCACCAGTGATGAAAAGGCAGTCTCCCCTCTCCATTGCAGAGCGATCCCTGCAGTAATCAAAAGGCAGTCTCCCCTCTCCGTAGCAGAGCGATCCCAGCCGTGATTAAAAGACAGTGTCCACTCTCTATAGCAGAGCGATCCCACCAGTGATCAAAAGGCAGTCTCCCCTCTCCGTAGCAGAGCGATCCCACCAGTGATCAAATGGTAGTCTCCCCTCTCCTGCAACAGAGCGATCCCACCAGTAATCAAAAGGCAGTCTCCCGTCTCCATAGCAGAGTGATCCCACCAGTGATCAAAAGGCAGTCTCCCCTCTCCATAGCAGAGCGATCCCACCACCGATCAAAAGGCAGTCTCCCCTCTCTGTAGCAGAGTGATCCCACCAGTGATCAAAAGGCAGTCTCCCCTCTCCATAGCAGAGCGATCCCACCAGTGATCAAAAGGCAGTCTCCCCTCTCTGTAGCAGAGCGATCCCACCAGTGATCAAAAGGCAGTCTCCCCTCTCCATAGCAGAGCTATACCACCAGAGATCAATAGGTAGTCTCCACTCTCCTGCAACAGAGCGATCCCACCCGTGATCAAAAAACAGTCTCCCCTCTCCTTAGCAGAACGATCCCACCAGTGATCAAAAGGCAGTCTCCCCTCTCCATAGCAGAGCAATCCCACCAGTGGTCAAAAGACAGTCTCCCCTCTCCACAGCAGAGCGATCCCAGCAGTAATCAAAATGCAGTCACCCCTCTCCGTAGCAGAGAGATCCCAGCAGTGATTAAAAGACAGTGTCCACTCTCTATAGCCGAGCGATCCCACCAGTGATCAAAAGGCAGTCTCCCCTCTCCGTAGCAGAGTGATCCCACCAGTGATCAAAAGGCAGTCTCCGCTCTCCATAGCAGAGCGATCCCACCAGTGATCAAAAGGCAGTCTCCCCTCTCTGTAGCAGAACGATCCCACCAGTGATCAAAAGGCAGTCTCCCCTCTCCGTAGCAGAACGATCCCACCAGTGATCAAAAGGCAGTCTCCCCTCTCCGTAGCAGAATGATCCCACCAGTGATCAAAAGGCAGTCACTCCTCTCCGTAGCAGAGCAATCCCAGCAGTGATTAAAAGAAAGTGTCCACTCTCTATAGCAGAGCGATCCCACCAGTGATCAAAAGGCAGTCTCCACTCTCCATAGCAGAGCGATCCCACCAGTGGTCAAAAGACAGTCTCCCCTCTCTGTAGCAGAGCGATCCCACCACCGATCAAAAGGCAGTCTCCCCTCTCTGTAGCAGAGTGATCCCACCAGTGATCAAAAGGCAGTCTCCCCTCTCCATAGCAGAGCGATCCCACCAGTGATCAAAAGGCAGTCTCCCCTCTCTGTAGCAGAGCAATCCCACCAGTGATCAAAAGGCAGTCTCCCCTCTCCATAGCAGAGCTATACCACCAGAGATCAAAAGGTAGTCTCCCCTCTCCATAGCAGAGCAATCCCACCAGTGGTCAAAAGACAGTCTCCCCTCTCCACAGCAGAGCGATCCCAGCAGTAATCAAAATGCAGTCACCCCTCTCCGTAGCAGAGAGATCCCAGCAGTGATTAAAAGACAGTGTCCACTCTCTATAGCCGAGCGATCCCACCAGTGATCAAAAGGCAGTCTCCCCTCTCCGTAGCAGAGTGATCCCACCAGTGATCAAAAGGCAGTCTCCGCTCTCCATAGCAGAGCGATCCCACCAGTGATCAAAAGGCAGTCTCCCCTCTCTGTAGCAGAACGATCCCACCAGTGATCAAAAGGCAGTCTCCCCTCTCCGTAGCAGAACGATCCCACCAGTGATCAAAAGGCAGTCTCCCCTCTCCGTAGCAGAATGATCCCACCAGTGATCAAAAGGCAGTCACTCCTCTCCGTAGCAGAGCAATCCCAGCAGTGATTAAAAGAAAGTGTCCACTCTCTATAGCAGAGCGATCCCACCAGTGATCAAAAGGCAGTCTCCACTCTCCATAGCAGAGCGATCCCACCAGTGGTCAAAAGACAGTCTCCCCTCTCTGTAGCAGAGCGATCCCACCACCGATCAAAAGGCAGTCTCCCCTCTCTGTAGCAGAGTGATCCCACCAGTGATCAAAAGGCAGTCTCCCCTCTCCATAGCAGAGCGATCCCACCAGTGATCAAAAGGCAGTCTCCCCTCTCTGTAGCAGAGCAATCCCACCAGTGATCAAAAGGCAGTCTCCCCTCTCCATAGCAGAGCTATACCACCAGAGATCAAAAGGTAGTCTCCCCTCTCCTGCAACAGAGCGATCCCACCAGTGATCAAAAAACAGTCTCCCCTCTCCGTAGCAGAACGATCCCACCAGTGATCAAAAGGCAGTCTCCCCTCTCCATAGCAGAGCAATCCCACCAGTGGTCAAAAGACAGTCTCCCCTCTCCATAGCAGAGCGAACCCAGCAGTAATCAAAATGCAGTCACCCCTCTCCGTAGCAGAGAGATCCCAGCAGTGATTAAAAGACAGTGTCCACTCTCTATAGCCGAGCGATCCCACCAGTGATCAAAAGGCAGTCTCCCCTCTCCGTAGCAGAGTGATCCCACCAGTGATCAAAAGGCAGTCTCCGCTCTCCATAGCAGAGCGATCCCACCAGTGATCAAAAGGCAGTCTCCCCTCTCTGTAGCAGAACGATCCCACCAGTGATCAAAAGGCAGTCTCCCCTCTCCGTAGCAGAACAATCCCACCAGTGATCAAAAGGCAGTCTCCCCTCTCTGTAGCAGAACGATCCCACCAGTGATCAAAAGGCAGTCTCCCCTCTCCGTAGCAGAACGATCCCACCAGTGATCAAAAGGCAGTCACTCCTCTCCGTAGCAGAGCAATCCCAGCAGTGATTAAAAGAAAGTGTCCACTCTCTATAGCAGTGCGATCCCACCAGTAATCAAAAGGCTGTCTCCACTCTCCATAGCAGAGCGATCCCACCAGTGGTCAAAAGAGTCTCCCCTCTCCATAGCAGAGCGATCCCAGCAGTAATCAAAAGGCAGTCACCCCTCTCCGTAGCAGAGCGATCCCAGCAGTGATTAAAAGACAGTGTCCACTCTCTATAGCAGAGCGATCCCACCAGTGATCAAAAGGCAGTCTCCCCTCTCTATAGCAGAGCGATCCCACCAGTGACCAAAAGGCAGTCTCCCCTCTCGGTAGCAGAGCGATCCCACCAGTGATCAAAAGGCAGTCTCCCCTCTCTGTAGCAGAGCGATCCCACCAGTGATCAAAAGGCAGTCTCCCCTCTCCATAGCAGAGCGATCCCACCAGTGATCAAAAGGTAGTCTCCCCTCTCCTGCAACAGAGCGATCCCACCAGTCATCAAAAAACAGTCTCCCCTCTCCGTAGCAGAACGATCCCACCAGTGATCAAAAGGCAGTCTCCCCTCTCCATAGCAGAGCGATCCCACCAGTGGTCAAAAGACAGTCTCCCCTCTCCATAGCAGAGCGATCCCAGCAGTAATCAAAAGGCAGTCACCCCTCTCCGTAGCAGAGCGATCCCAGCAGTGATTAAAAGACAGTGTCCACTCTCTATAGCCGAGCGATCCCACCAGTGATCAAAAGGCAGACTCCCCTCTCCGTAGCAGAGCGATCCCACCTGTGATCAAAAGGCAGTCTCCCCTCTCCGTAGCAGAACGATCCCCCCAGTGATCAAAAGGCATTCTCCCCTCTCCATAGCAGAGCGATCCCACCAGTGATCAAAAGGTAGTCTCCACTCTCCAGCAACAGAGCGATCCCACCAGTGATCAAAAAACAGTCTCCCCTCTCCGTAGCAGAACGATCCCACCAGTGATCAAAAGGCAGTCTCCCCTCTCCATAGCAGAGCGATCCCAGCAGTAATCAAAAGGCAGTCACCCCTCTCCGTAGCAGAGCGATCCCAGCAGTGATTAAAAGACAGTGTCCACTCTCTATAGCCGAGCGATCCCACCAGTGATCAAAAGGCAGTCTCCCCTCTCCATAGCAGAGCGATCCCACCTGTAATCAAAAGGCAGTCTCCCCTCTCCATAGCAGAACGTTCCCACCAGTGATCAAAAGGCAGTCTCCCCTCTCCATAGCAGAACGATCCCACCAGTGATCAAAAGGCAGTCTCCCCTCTCCGTATCAGAGCGATCCCACCTGTGATCAAAAGGCAGTCTCCCCTCTCCATAGCGGAACGATCCCACCAGTGATCAAAAGGCAGTCTCCCTTCTCCATAGCAGAGCGATACCACCAGTGATCAAAAGGCAGTCTCCCCTCTCTGTAGCAGAGCGATCCCACCAGTGATCAAAAGGCAGTGTCCCCTCTCTATAGCAGAGCGATCCCACCAGTGATCAAAATGCAGTCTCCCCTCTCGGTAGCAGAGCGATCCCACCAGTGATCAAAAGGCAGTCACCCCTCTCCGTAGCAGAGCGATCCCACCAGTGTTCCAAAGGCAGTCTCCCCTCTCCGTAGCAGAGCGATCCCAGCATTGATGAAAAGGCACTCTCCCCTCTCCGTAGCAGAGCGATCCCACCAGTGATCAAAAGGCAGTCTCCCCTCTCCATAGCAGAACGATCCCACCAGTGATCAAAAGGCAGTCTCCCCTCTCTGTAGCAGAACGATCCCACCAGTGATCAAAAGGCAGTCTCCCCTCTCCGTAGCAGAACGATCCCACCAGTGATCAAAAGGCAGTCTCCCCTCTCTGTAGCAGAACGATCCCACCAGTGATCAAAAGGCAGTCACCCCTCTCCGTAGCAGAGCGATCCAAGCAGTGATTAAAAGAGAGTCTCCCCTCTCTGTAGCAGAACGATCCCACCAGTGATCAAAAGGCAGTCTCCCCACTCCGTAGCAGAATGATCCCACCAGTGATCAAAAGGCAGTCTCCCCTCTCCATAGCAGAACGATCCCACCAGTGATCAAAAGGAAGTCTCCCCTCTCTGTAGCAGAGCGATCCCACCAGTGATCAAAAGACAGTCTCCCCTCTCCATAGCAGAACGATCCCACCTGTGATCAAAAGGCATTCTCCGCTCTCGGTAGCAGAGTGATCCCACCAGTGATCAAAAGGCAGTCTCCCCTCTTCGTAGCAGAGGGATCCCACCAGTGATCAAAAGGCAGTCTCCCCTCTCCATCGCAGAGCGATCCCTGCAGTAATCAAAAGGCAGTCTCCCCTCTCCGTAGCAGAGCGATCCCAGCAGTGATTAAAAGACAGTGTCCACTCTCTATAGCAGAGCGATCCCACCAGTGATCAAAAGGCAGACTCCCCTCTCCGTAGCAGAACGATCCCACCAGTGATTAAAAGGCAGTCTCCCCTCTCCGTAGCAGAACGATCCCACCAGTGATCAAAAGGCAGTCACTCCTCTCCGTAGCAGAGCGATCCCAGCCGTGACTAAAAGACAGTGTCCACTCTCTATAGCAGAGCGATCCCACCAGTGATCAAAAGGCAGTCTCCCCTCTCCGTAGCAGAACGATCCCACTAGTGATTAAAAGACAGTCAGCCCTCTCCGTAGCAGAGCGATCCCACCAGTGATCAAAAGACAGTCTCCCCTCTCCATAGCAGAACGATCCCACCTGTGATCAAAAGGCAGTCTCCGCTCTCAGTAGCAGAGTGATCCCACCAGTGATCAAAAGGCAGTCTCCCCTCTTCGTAGCAGAGGGATCCCACCAGTGATCAAAAGGCAGTCTCCCCTCTCCATCGCAGAGCGATCCCTGCAGTAATCAAAAGGCAGTCTCCCCTCTCCGTAGCAGAGCGATCCCAGCAGTGATTAAAAGACAGTGTCCACTCTCTATAGCAGAGCGATCCCACCAGTGATCAAAAGGCAGTCTCCCCTCTCCGTAGCAGAACGATCCCACCAGTGATCAAAAGGCAGTCTCCCCTCTCCGTAGCAGAACGATCGCACCAGTGATCAAAAGGCAGTCACTCATCTCCGTAGCAGAGCGATACCACCAGTGATCAAAAGGCAGTCTCCCCTCTCCGTAGCAGAGCGATCCCACCAGTGATCAAAAGACAGACTCCACTCTCTGTAACAGAGCGATCCCACCAGTGATCAAAAGGCAGTCTCCCCTCTCTGTAGCAGAGCGATCCCACCAGTGATCAAAAGGCAGTCTCCCCTCTCCGTAGCAGAGCTATCCCACCAGTGATCAAAAGGCAGTCTCCCCTCTCCGTATCAGAGCGATCCCACCTGTGATCAAAAGGCAGTCTCCCCTCTCCATAGCGGAACGATCCCACCAGTGATCAAAAGGCAGTCTCCCTTCTCCATAGCAGAGCGATACCACCAGTGATCAAAAGGCAGTCTCCCCTCTCTGTAGCAGAGCGATCCCACCAGTGATCAAAAGGCAGTGTCCCCTCTCTATAGCAGAGCGATCCCACCAGTGATCAAAATGCAGTCTCCCCTCTCGGTAGCAGAGCGATCCCACCAGTGATCAAAAGGCAGTCACCCCTCTCCGTAGCAGAGCGATCCCACCAGTGTTCCAAAGGCAGTCTCCCCTCTCCGTAGCAGAGCGATCCCAGCATTGATGAAAAGGCACTCTCCCCTCTCCGTAGCAGAGCGATCCCACCAGTGATCAAAAGGCAGTCTCCCCTCTCCATAGCAGAACGATCCCACCAGTGATCAAAAGGCAGTCTCCCCTCTCTGTAGCAGAACGATCCCACCAGTGATCAAAAGGCAGTCTCCCCTCTCCGTAGCAGAACGATCCCACCAGTGATCAAAAGGCAGTCTCCCCTCTCTGTAGCAGAACGATCCCACCAGTGATCAAAAGGCAGTCACCCCTCTCCGTAGCAGAGCGATCCAAGCAGTGATTAAAAGAGAGTCTCCCCTCTCTGTAGCAGAACGATCCCACCAGTGATCAAAAGGCAGTCTCCCCACTCCGTAGCAGAATGATCCCACCAGTGATCAAAAGGCAGTCTCCCCTCTCCATAGCAGAACGATCCCACCAGTGATCAAAAGGAAGTCTCCCCTCTCTGTAGCAGAGCGATCCCACCAGTGATCAAAAGACAGTCTCCCCTCTCCATAGCAGAACGATCCCACCTGTGATCAAAAGGCATTCTCCGCTCTCGGTAGCAGAGTGATCCCACCAGTGATCAAAAGGCAGTCTCCCCTCTTCGTAGCAGAGGGATCCCACCAGTGATCAAAAGGCAGTCTCCCCTCTCCATCGCAGAGCGATCCCTGCAGTAATCAAAAGGCAGTCTCCCCTCTCCGTAGCAGAGCGATCCCAGCAGTGATTAAAAGACAGTGTCCACTCTCTATAGCAGAGCGATCCCACCAGTGATCAAAAGGCAGACTCCCCTCTCCGTAGCAGAACGATCCCACCAGTGATTAAAAGGCAGTCTCCCCTCTCCGTAGCAGAACGATCCCACCAGTGATCAAAAGGCAGTCACTCCTCTCCGTAGCAGAGCGATCCCAGCCGTGACTAAAAGACAGTGTCCACTCTCTATAGCAGAGCGATCCCACCAGTGATCAAAAGGCAGTCTCCCCTCTCCGTAGCAGAACGATCCCACTAGTGATTAAAAGACAGTCAGCCCTCTCCGTAGCAGAGCGATCCCACCAGTGATCAAAAGACAGTCTCCCCTCTCCATAGCAGAACGATCCCACCTGTGATCAAAAGGCAGTCTCCGCTCTCAGTAGCAGAGTGATCCCACCAGTGATCAAAAGGCAGTCTCCCCTCTTCGTAGCAGAGGGATCCCACCAGTGATCAAAAGGCAGTCTCCCCTCTCCATCGCAGAGCGATCCCTGCAGTAATCAAAAGGCAGTCTCCCCTCTCCGTAGCAGAGCGATCCCAGCAGTGATTAAAAGACAGTGTCCACTCTCTATAGCAGAGCGATCCCACCAGTGATCAAAAGGCAGTCTCCCCTCTCCGTAGCAGAACGATCCCACCAGTGATCAAAAGGCAGTCTCCCCTCTCCGTAGCAGAACGATCGCACCAGTGATCAAAAGGCAGTCACTCATCTCCGTAGCAGAGCGATACCACCAGTGATCAAAAGGCAGTCTCCCCTCTCCGTAGCAGAGCGATCCCACCAGTGATCAAAAGACAGACTCCACTCTCTGTAACAGAGCGATCCCACCAGTGATCAAAAGGCAGTCTCCCCTCTCTGTAGCAGAGCGATCCCACCAGTGATCAAAAGGCAGTCTCCCCTCTCCGTAGCAGAGCTATCCCACCAGTGATCAAAAGGCAGTCTCTCCTCTCCGTAGCAGAGCGAACCCACCAATGGTCAAAAGGCAGTCTCCCCTCTCCATAGCAGAGCGATCCCACCAGTGATCAAAAGGCAGTCTCCCCTCTCTGTAGCACAGCGATCCCACCAGTGATCAAAAGGCAGTCTCCCCTCTCCAGAGCAGAACGATCCCACCAGTGATCAAAAGGCAGTCTCCGCTCTCGGTAGCAGAGTGATCCCACCAGTGATCAAAAGGCAGTCTCCCCTCTCCGTAGCAGAGCGATCCCACCAGTGATCAAAAGGTTGTCTCCCCTCTCCTGCAACAGAGCGATCCCACCAGTGATCAAAAGGCAGTCTCCCCTCTCCATAGCAGAACGATCCCACCAGTGATCAAAAGGCAGTCTCCCCTCTCCATAGCAGAACGATCCCACCAGTGATCAAAAGGCAGTCTCCCCTCTCAATAGCAGAACGATCCCACCAGTGATCAAAAGGCAGTCTCCCCTCTCCATAGCAGAGCGATCCCACCTGTAATCAAAAGGCAGTCTCCCCTCTCCATAGCAGAACGATCCCACCAGTGATCAAAAGGCAGTCTCCCCTCTCCATAGCAGAACGATCCCACCAGTGATCAAAAGGCAGTCTCCCCTCTCCGTATCAGAGCGATCCCACCTGTGATCAAAAGGCAGTCTCCCCTCTCCATAGTGGAACGATCCCACCAGTGATCAAAAGGCAGTCTCCCCTCTCCATAGCAGAGCGATCCCACCAGTGATCAAAAGGCAGTCTCCGCTCTCTGTAGCAGAGCGATCCCACCACTGATCAAAAGGCAGTCTCCCCTCTCTATAGCAGAGCGATCCCACCAGTGATCAAAATGCAGTCTCCCCTCTCGGTAGCAGAGCGATCCCACCAGTGATCAAAAGGCAGTCTCCCCTCCCGTAGCAGAGCGATCCCACCAGTGTTCAAAAGGCAGTCTCCCCTCTCCGTAGCAGAGCGATCCCAGCATTGATGAAAAGGCAGTCTCCCCTCTCCGTAGCAGAGCGATCCCACCAGTGATCAAAAGGCAGTCTCCCCTCTCCATAGCAGAACGATCCCACCCGTGATCAAAAGGCAGTCTCCCCTCTCTGTAGCAAAACGATCCCACCAGTGATCAAAAGGCAGTCTCCCCTCTCCGTAGCAGAACGATCCCACCAGTGATCAAAAGGCAGTCTCCCCTCTCTGTAGCAGAACGATCCCACCAGTGATCAAAAGGCAGTCACCCCTCTCCGTAGCAGAGCGATCCCAGCAGTGATTAAAAGACAGTCTCCCCTCTCTGTAGCAGAACGATCCCACCAGTGATCAAAAGGCAGTCTCCCCACTCCGTAGCAGAATGATCCCACCAGTGATCAAAAGGCAGTCTCCCCTCTCCATAGCAGAACGATCCCACCAGTGATCAAAAGGAAGTCTCCCCTCTCTGTAGCAGAGCGATCCCACCAGTGATCAAAAGACAGTTTCCCCTCTCCATAGCAGAACGATCCCACCTGTGATCAAAAGGCAGTCTCCGCTCTCGGTAGCAGAGTGATCCCACCAGTGATCAAAAGGCAGTCTCCCCTCTCCGTAGCAGAACGATCCCACCAGTGATCAAAAGGCAGTCTCCCCTCTCCGTAGCAGAACGATCCCACCAGTGATCAAAACGCAGTCACTCCTCTCCGTAGCAGAGCGATCCCAGCCATGATTAAAAGACAGTGTCCACTCTCTATAGCAGAGCGATCCCACCAGTGATCAAAAGGCAGTCTCCCCTCTCCGTAGTAGAACGATCCCACCAGTGATTAAAAGACAGTCACCCCTCTCCGTAGCAGAGCGATCCCACCAGTGATCAAAAGGCAGTCTCCGCTCTCAGTAGCAGAGTGATCCCACCAGTGATCAAAAGGCAGTCTCCCCTCTTCGTAGCAGAGAGATCCCACCAGTGATCAAAAGGCAGTCTCCCCTCTCCATCGCAGAGCGATCCCTGCAGTAATCAAAAGGCAGTCTCCCCTCTCCGTAGCAGAGCGATCCCAGCAGTGATTAAAAGACAGTGTCCACTCTCTATAGCAGAGCGATCCCACCAGTGATCAAAAGGCAGTCTCCCCTCTCCGTAGCAGAACGATCCCACCAGTGATCAAAAGGCAGTCTCCCCTCTCCGTAGCAGAACGATCCCACCAGTGATCAAAAGGCAGTCACTCCTCTCCGTAGCAGAGCGATCCCAGCAGTGATTAAAAGGCAGTGTCCACTCTCTATAGCAGAGCGATCCCACCAGTGATCAAAAGGCAGTCTCCCCTCTCCATAGCAGAACGATCCCACCAGTGATCAAAAGATAGTCTCCCCTCTCCTGCAACAGAGCGATCCCACCAGTGATCAAAAGGCAGTCTCCCCTCTCCGTAGCAGAATGATCACACCAGTGATCAAAAGGCAGTCTCCCCTCTCCATAGCAGAGCGATCCCACCAGTGGTCAAAAGGCAGTCTCCCCTCTCCGTAGCAGAGCGATCCCAGCAGTGATTAAAAGACAGACTCCACTCTCTGTAACAGAGCGATCCCACCAGTGATCAAAAGGCAGTCTCCCCTCTCTGTAGCAGAGCGATCCCACCAGTGATCAAAAGGCAGTCTCTCCTCTCCGTAGCAGAGCAAACCCACCAGTGATCAAAAGACAGTCTCCCCTCTCCGTAGCAGAGCGATCCCACCAGTGATCAAAAGGCAGTCTCCCCTCTCCATAGCAGAACGATCCCACCAGTGATCAAAAGGCAGTCTCCACTCTCCGTAGCAGAGCGATCCCACCAGTGATCAAAAGGCAGTCTTCCCTCTCCATAGCAGAATGATCCCACCAGTGATCAAAAGGCAGTCTTCCCTCTCCATAGCAGAACGATCCCACCAGTGATCAAAAGGCAGTCTCCCCTCTCCATAGCAGAACGATCCCACCAGTGATCAAAAGGCAGTCTCCCCTCTCCATAGCAGAACGATCCCACCAGTGATCAAAAGGCAGTCTCCCCTCTCCGTAGCAGAATGATCCCACCAGTGATCAAAAGGCAGTCTCCCCTCTCCGTAGCAGAACGATCCCACCAATGATCAAAAGGCAGTCTCCACTCCCCGTAGCAGAGCGAACCCACCAGTGATCACAAGGCAGTCTCCCCTCTCCGTAGCAGAGCGATCCCACCAGTGATCAAAAGGCAGTCACCCCTCTCCGTAGCAGAGCGATCCCACCAGTGATCAAAAGGCAGTCACCCCTCTCCGTAGCAGAACGATCCCACCAGTGATCAAAAGGCAGTCTCCCCTCTCTGTAGCAGAGCGATCCCACCAGTGATCAAAAGGCAGTCACCCCTCTCCGTAGCAGAGCGATCCCAGCAGTGATTAAAAGACAGTCTCCCCTCTCTGTAGCAGAACGATCCCACCAGTGATCAATAGGCAGTCTCCCCTCTCCGTAGCAGAACGATCCCACCAGTGATCAAAAGGCAGTCTCCCCTCTGCATAGCAGAACGATCCCACCAGTGATCAAAAGGAAGTCTCCCCTCTCTGTAGCAGAGCGATCCCACCAGTGATCAAATGACAGTCTCCCCTCTCCATAGCAGAACGATCCCACCTGTGATCAAAAGGCAGTCTCCGCTCTCGGTAGCAGAGTGATCCCACCAGTGATCAAAAGGCAGTCTCCCCTCTCCGTAGCAGAGCGATCCCACCAGTGATCAAAAGGCAGTCTCCCCTCTTCGTAGCAGAGGGATCCCACCAGTTATCAAAAGGCAGTCTCCCCTCTCCATCGCAGAGCGATCCCTGCAGTAATCAAAAGGCAGTCTCCCCTCTCCGTAGCAGAGCGATCCCAGCAGTGATTAAAAGACAGTGTCCACTCTCTATAGCAGAGCGATCCCACCAGTGATCAAAAGGCAGTCTCCCCTCTCCGTAGCAGAGCGATCCCACCAGTGATCAAAAGGCAGTCTCCCCTCTCCGTAGCAGAGCTTTCCCACCAGTGATTAAAAGACAGTCTCCCCTCTCCCTAGCAGAGCGATACCACCAGTGATCAAAAGGCAGTCTCCCCTCTCCGTAGCAGAGCGATCCCACCAGTGATCAAAAGACAGACCCCACTCTCTGTAACAGAGCGATCCCACCAGTGATCAAAAGGCAGTCTCCCCTCTCTGTAGCAGAGCGATCCCACCAGTGATCAAAAGGCAGTCTCCCCTCTCGGTAGCAGAGCGATCCCACCAGTGATCAAAAGGCAGTCTCTCCTCTCTGTAGCACAGCGATCCCAGCAGTGATTAAAAGACAGACTCCACTCTCTGTAACAGAGCGATCCCACCAGTGATCAAAAGGCAGTCTCCCCTCTCCGTAGCAGAGCGATCCCACCAGTGATCAAAAGACAGACTCCACTCTCTGTAGCAGAGCGATCCCTGCAGTAATCAAAAGGCAGTCTCCCCTCTCCGTAGCAGAGCGATCCCAGCAGTGATTAAAAGACAGTGTCCACTCTCTATAGCAGAGCGATCCCACCAGTGATCAAAAGGCAGTCTCCCCTCTCTGATAACAGAGTGTTCCCACCAGTGATTAAAAGGCAGTCTCCCCTCTCCGTAGCAGAACGATCCCACCAGTGATCAAAAGGCAGTCACTCCTCTCCGTAGCAGAGCGATCCCAGCAGTGATTAAAAGACAGTGTCCACTCTCTATAGCAGAGCGATCCCACCAGTGATCAAAAGGCAGTCTCCCCTCTCCGTAGCAGAGCGATTCCACCAGTGATCAAAAGGCAGTCTCTCCTCTCCGTAGCAGAGCGAACCCACCAGTGGTCAAAAGTCAGTCTCCCCTCTCCATAGCAGAGCGATCCCACCAGTGATCAAAAGGCAGTCTCCCCTCTCTGTAGCACAGCGATCCCACCAGTGATCAAAAGGCAGTCTCCCCTCTCCAGAGCAGAACGATCCCACCAGTGATAAAAAGGCAGTCTCCGCTCTCGGTAGCAGAGTGATCCCACCAGTGATCAAAAGGCAGTCTCCTCTCTCCGTAGCATAGCGATCCCACCAGTGATCAAAAGATAGTCTCCCCTCTCCTGCAACAGAGCGATCCCACCAGTGATCAAAAGGCAGTCTCCCCTCTCCGTAGCAGAACGATCACACCAGTGATCAAAAGGCAGTCTCCCCTCTCCATAGCAGAGCGATCCCACCAGTGGTCAAAAGGCAGTCTACCCTCTCCGTAGCAGAGCGATCCCAGCAGTGATTAAAAGACAGACTCCACTCTCTGTAACAGAGCGATCCCACCAGTGATCAAAAGGCAGTCTCCCCTCTCTGTAGCAGAGTGATCCCACCAGTGATCAAAAGGCAGTCTCCCCTCTCCGTAGCAGAGCGATCCCACCAGTGATCAAAAGGCAGTCTCCCCTCTCCATAGCAGAACGATCCCACCAGTGATCAAAAGGCAGTCTCCACTCTCCGTAGCAGAGCGATCCCACCAGTGATCAAAAGGCAGTCTTCCCTCTCCATAGCAGAATGATCCCACCAGTGATCAAAAGGCAGTCTCCCCTCTCCATAGCAGAACGATCCCACCAGTGATCAAAAGGCAGTCTCCCCTCTCCATAGCAGAACGATCCCACCAGTGATCAAAAGGCAGTCTCCCCTCTCCATAGCAGAACGATCCCACCAGTGATCAAAAGGCAGTCTCCCCTCTCCCTAGCAGAATGATCCCACCAGTGATCAAAAGGCAGTCTCCCCTCTCCGTAGCAGAACGATCCCACCAGTGATCAAAAGGAAGTCTCCACTCCCCGTAGCAGAGCGAACCCACCAGTGATCAAAAGGCAGTCTCCCCTCTCCGTAGCAGAGCCATCCCACCAGTGATCAAAAGGCAGTCACCCCTCTCCGTAGCAGAGTGATCCCACCAGTGATCAAAAGGCAGTCACCCCTCTCCGTAGCAGAACGATCCCACCAGTGATCAGAAGGCAGTCTCCCCTCTCCGGTAGCAGAACGATCCCACCAGTGATCAAAAGGCAGTCTCCCCTCTCTGTAGCAGAACGATCCCACCAGTGATCAAAAGGCAGTCTCCCCTCTCCGTAGCAGAACGATCCCACCAGTGATCAAAAGGCAGTCTCCCCTCTCTGTAGCAGAACGATCCCACCAGTGATCAAAAGGCAGTCTCCCCTCTCTGTAGCAGAGCGATCCCACCAGTGATCAAAAGGCAGTCACCCCTCTCCGTAGCAGAACGATCCCACCAGTGATCAGAAGGCAGTCTCCCCTCTCCGGTAGCAGAACGATCCCACCAGTGATCAAAAGGCAGTCTCCCCTCTCTGTAGCAGAACGATCCCACCAGTGATCAAAAGGCAGTCTCCCCTCTCCGTAGCAGAACGATCCCACCAGTGATCAAAAGGCAGTCTCCCCTCTCTGTAGCAGAACGATCCCACCAGTGATCAAAAGGCAGTCTCCCCTCTCTGTAGCAGAGCGATCCCACCAGTGATCAAAAGGCAGTCACCCCTCTCCGTAGCAGAACGATCCCACCAGTGATCAGAAGGCAGTCTCCCCTCTCCGGTAGCAGAACGATCCCACCAGTGATCAAAAGGCAGTCTCCCCTCTCTGTAGCAGAACGATCCCACCAGTGATCAAAAGGCAGTCTCCCCTCTCCGTAGCAGAACTATCCCACCAGTGATCAAAAGGCAGTCTCCCCTCTCTGTAGCAGAACGATCCCACCAGTGATCAAAAGGCAGTCTCCCCTCTCTGTAGCAGAGCGATCCCACCAGTGATCAAAAGGCAGTCACCCCTCTCCGTAGCAGAGCGATCCCAGCAGTGATTAAAAGGCAGTCTCCGCTCTCGGTAGCAGAACGATCCCACCAGTGATCAAAAGGCAGTCTCCCCTCTCCGTAGCAGAGCGATCCCACCAGTGATCAAAAGGCAGTCTCCCCTCTTCGTAGCAGAGGGATCCCACCAGTTATCAAAAGGCAGTCTCCCCTCTCCATCGCAGAGCGATCCCTGCAGTAATCAAAAGGCAGTCTCCCCTCTCCATAGCAGAGCGATCCCACCAGTGGTCAAAAGGCAGTCTCCCCTCTCCGTAGCAGAGCGATCCCAGCAGTGATTAAAAGACAGACTCCACTCTCTGTAACAGAGCGATCCCACCAGTGATCAAAAGGCAGTCTCCCCTCTCTGTAGCAGAGCGATCCCACCAGTGATCAAAAGGCAGTCTCTCCTCTCCGTAGCAGAGCAAACCCACCAGTGATCAAAAGACAGTCTCCCCTCTCCGTAGCAGAGCGATCCCACCAGTGATCAAAAGGCAGTCTCCCCTCTCCATAGCAGAACGATCCCACCAGTGATCAAAAGGCAGTCTCCACTCTCCGTAGCAGAGCGATCCCACCAGTGATCAAAAGGCAGTCTTCCCTCTCCATAGCAGAATGATCCCACCAGTGATCAAAAGGCAGTCTTCCCTCTCCATAGCAGAACGATCCCACCAGTGATCAAAAGGCAGTCTCCCCTCTCCATAGCAGAACGATCCCACCAGTGATCAAAAGGCAGTCTCCCCTCTCCATAGCAGAACGATCCCACCAGTGATCAAAAGGCAGTCTCCCCTCTCCGTAGCAGAATGATCCCACCAGTGATCAAAAGGCAGTCTCCCCTCTCCGTAGCAGAACGATCCCACCAATGATCAAAAGGCAGTCTCCACTCCCCGTAGCAGAGCGAACCCACCAGTGATCACAAGGCAGTCTCCCCTCTCCGTAGCAGAGCGATCCCACCAGTGATCAAAAGGCAGTCACCCCTCTCCGTAGCAGAGCGATCCCACCAGTGATCAAAAGGCAGTCACCCCTCTCCGTAGCAGAACGATCCCACCAGTGATCAAAAGGCAGTCTCCCCTCTCTGTAGCAGAGCGATCCCACCAGTGATCAAAAGGCAGTCACCCCTCTCCGTAGCAGAGCGATCCCAGCAGTGATTAAAAGACAGTCTCCCCTCTCTGTAGCAGAACGATCCCACCAGTGATCAATAGGCAGTCTCCCCTCTCCGTAGCAGAACGATCCCACCAGTGATCAAAAGGCAGTCTCCCCTCTGCATAGCAGAACGATCCCACCAGTGATCAAAAGGAAGTCTCCCCTCTCTGTAGCAGAGCGATCCCACCAGTGATCAAATGACAGTCTCCCCTCTCCATAGCAGAACGATCCCACCTGTGATCAAAAGGCAGTCTCCGCTCTCGGTAGCAGAGTGATCCCACCAGTGATCAAAAGGCAGTCTCCCCTCTCCGTAGCAGAGCGATCCCACCAGTGATCAAAAGGCAGTCTCCCCTCTTCGTAGCAGAGGGATCCCACCAGTTATCAAAAGGCAGTCTCCCCTCTCCATCGCAGAGCGATCCCTGCAGTAATCAAAAGGCAGTCTCCCCTCTCCGTAGCAGAGCGATCCCAGCAGTGATTAAAAGACAGTGTCCACTCTCTATAGCAGAGCGATCCCACCAGTGATCAAAAGGCAGTCTCCCCTCTCCGTAGCAGAGCGATCCCAACAGTGATCAAAAGGCAGTCTCCCCTCTCCGTAGCAGAGCTTTCCCACCAGTGATTAAAAGACAGTCTCCCCTCTCCCTAGCAGAGCGATACCACCAGTGATCAAAAGGCAGTCTCCCCTCTCCGTAGCAGAGCGATCCCACCAGTGATCAAAAGACAGACCCCACTCTCTGTAACAGAGCGATCCCACCAGTGATCAAAAGGCAGTCTCCCCTCTCTGTAGCAGAGCGATCCCACCAGTGATCAAAAGGCAGTCTCCCCTCTCGGTAGCAGAGCGATCCCACCAGTGATCAAAAGGCAGTCTCTCCTCTCTGTAGCACAGCGATCCCAGCAGTGATTAAAAGACAGACTCCACTCTCTGTAACAGAGCGATCCCACCAGTGATCAAAAGGCAGTCTCCCCTCTCCGTAGCAGAGCGATCCCACCAGTGATCAAAAGACAGACTCCACTCTCTGTAGCAGAGCGATCCCTGCAGTAATCAAAAGGCAGTCTCCCCTCTCCGTAGCAGAGCGATCCCAGCAGTGATTAAAAGACAGTGTCCACTCTCTATAGCAGAGCGATCCCACCAGTGATCAAAAGGCAGTCTCCCCTCTCCGTAGCAGAACGATCCCACCAGTGATCAAAAGGCAGTCTCCCCTCTCCGTAGCAGAACGATCCCACCAGTGATCAAAAGGCAGTCACTCCTCTCCGTAGCAGAGCGATCCCAGCAGTGATTAAAAGACAGTGTCCACTCTCTATAGCAGAGCGATCCCACCAGTGATCAAAAGGCAGTCTCCCCTCTCCGTAGCAGAACGATCCCACCAGTGATTAAAAGACAGTGTCCCCTCTCCGTAACAGAGCGATACCACCAGTGATCAAAAGGCAGTCTCCCCTCTCCATAGCAGAGCGATTCCACCAGTGATCAAAAGGCAGTCTCTCCTCTCCGTAGCAGAGCGAACCCACCAGTGGTCAAAAGTCAGTCTCCCCTCTCCATAGCAGAGCGATCCCACCAGTGATCAAAAGGCAGTCTCCCCTCTCTGTAGCACAGCGATCCCACCAGTGATCAAAAGGCAGTCTCCCCTCTCCAGAGCAGAACGATCCCACCAGTGATAAAAAGGCAGTCTCCGCTCTCGGTAGCAGAGTGATCCCACCAGTGATCAAAAGGCAGGCTCCTCTCTCCGTAGCATAGCGATCCCACCAGTGATCAAAAGATAGTCTCCCCTCTCCTGCAACAGAGCGATCCCACCAGTGATCAAAAGGCAGTCTCCCCTCTCCGTAGCAGAACGATCACACCAGTGATCAAAAGGCAGTCTCCCCTCTCCATAGCAGAGCGATCCCACCAGTGGTCAAAAGGCAGTCTACCCTCTCCGTAGCAGAGCGATCCCAGCAGTGATTAAAAGACAGACTCCACTCTCTGTAACAGAGCGATCCCACCAGTGATCAAAAGGCAGTCTCCCCTCTCTGTAGCAGAGAGATCCCACCAGTGATCAAAAGGCAGTCTCCCCTCTCCGTAGCAGAGCGATCCCACCAGTGATCAAAAGGCAGTCTCCCCTCTCCATAGCAGAACGATCCCACCAGTGATCAAAAGGCAGTCTCCACTCTCCGTAGCAGAGCGATCCCACCAGTGATCAAAAGGCAGTCTTCCCTCTCCATAGCAGAATGATCCCACCAGTGATCAAAAGGCAGTCTCCCCTCTCCATAGCAGAACGATCCCACCAGTGATCAAAAGGCAGTCTCCCCTCTCCATAGCAGAACGATCCCACCAGTGATCAAAAGGCAGTCTCCCCTCTCCATAGCAGAACGATCCCACCAGTGATCAAAAGGCAGTCTCCCCTCTCCCTAGCAGAATGATCCCACCAGTGATCAAAAGGCAGTCTCCCCTCTCCGTAGCAGAACGATCCCACCAGTGATCAAAAGGAAGTCTCCACTCCCCGTAGCAGAGCGAACCCACCAGTGATCAAAAGGCAGTCTCCCCTCTCCGTAGCAGAGCCATCCCACCAGTGATCAAAAGGCAGTCACCCCTCTCCGTAGCAGAGTGATCCCACCAGTGATCAAAAGGCAGTCACCCCTCTCCGTAGCAGAACGATCCCACCAGTGATCAGAAGGCAGTCTCCCCTCTCCGGTAGCAGAACGATCCCACCAGTGATCAAAAGGCAGTCTCCCCTCTCTGTAGCAGAACGATCCCACCAGTGATCAAAAGGCAGTCTCCCCTCTCCGTAGCAGAACGATCCCACCAGTGATCAAAAGGCAGTCTCCCCTCTCTGTAGCAGAACGATCCCACCAGTGATCAAAAGGCAGTCTCCCCTCTCTGTAGCAGAGCGATCCCACCAGTGATCAAAAGGCAGTCACCCCTCTCCGTAGCAGAACGATCCCACCAGTGATCAGAAGGCAGTCTCCCCTCTCCGGTAGCAGAACGATCCCACCAGTGATCAAAAGGCAGTCTCCCCTCTCTGTAGCAGAACGATCCCACCAGTGATCAAAAGGCAGTCTCCCCTCTCCGTAGCAGAACGATCCCACCAGTGATCAAAAGGCAGTCTCCCCTCTCTGTAGCAGAACGATCCCACCAGTGATCAAAAGGCAGTCTCCCCTCTCTGTAGCAGAGCGATCCCACCAGTGATCAAAAGGCAGTCACCCCTCTCCGTAGCAGAACGATCCCACCAGTGATCAGAAGGCAGTCTCCCCTCTCCGGTAGCAGAACGATCCCACCAGTGATCAAAAGGCAGTCTCCCCTCTCTGTAGCAGAACGATCCCACCAGTGATCAAAAGGCAGTCTCCCCTCTCCGTAGCAGAACTATCCCACCAGTGATCAAAAGGCAGTCTCCCCTCTCTGTAGCAGAACGATCCCACCAGTGATCAAAAGGCAGTCTCCCCTCTCTGTAGCAGAGCGATCCCACCAGTGATCAAAAGGCAGTCACCCCTCTCCGTAGCAGAGCGATCCCAGCAGTGATTAAAAGGCAGTCTCCGCTCTCGGTAGCAGAACGATCCCACCAGTGATCAAAAGGCAGTCTCCCCTCTCCGTAGCAGAGCGATCCCACCAGTGATCAAAAGGCAGTCTCCCCTCTTCGTAGCAGAGGGATCCCACCAGTTATCAAAAGGCAGTCTCCCCTCTCCATCGCAGAGCGATCCCTGCAGTAATCAAAAGGCAGTCTCCCCTCTCCGTAGCAGAGCGATCCCAGCAGTGATTAAAAGACAGTGTCCACTCTCTATAGCAGAGTGATCCCACCAGTGATCAAAAGGCAGTCTCCCCTCTCCGTAGCAGAGCGATCCCACCAGTGATCAAAAGGCAGTCTCCCCTCTCCGTAGCAGAGCGATCCCACCAGTGATCAAAAGACAGACTCCACTCTCTGTAGCAGAGCGATCCCTGCAGTAATCAAAAGGCAGTCTCCCCTCTCCGTAGCAGAGCGATCCCAGCAGTGATTAAAAGACAGTGTCCACTCTCTATAGCAGTGCGATCCCACCAGTGATCAAAAGGCAGTCTCCCCTCTCCGTAGCAGAACGATCCCACCAGTGATCAAAAGGCAGTCTCCCCTCTCCGTAGCAGAACGATCCCACCAGTGATCAAAAGGCAGTCACTCCTCTCCGTAGCAGAGCGATCCCAGCAGTGATTAAAAGACAGTGTCCACTCTCTATAGCAGAGCGATCCCACCAGTGATCAAAAGGCAGTCTCCCCTCTCCGTAGCAGAACGATCCCACCAGTGATTAAAAGACAGTGTCCCCTCTCCGTAACAGAGCGATACCACCAGTGATCAAAAGGCAGTCTCCCCTCTCCGTAGCAGAGCGATTCCACCAGTGATCAAAAGGCAGTCTCTCCTCTCCGTAGCAGAGCGAACCCACCAGTGGTCAAAAGTCAGTCTCCCCTCTCCATAGCAGAGCGATCCCACCAGTGATCAAAAGGCAGTCTCCCCTCTCTGTAGCACAGCGATCCCACCAGTGATCAAAAGGCAGTCTCCCCTCTCCAGAGCAGAACGATCCCACCAGTGATAAAAAGGCAGTCTCCGCTCTCGGTAGCAGAGTGATCCCACCAGTGATCAAAAGGCAGTCTCCCCTCTCCGTAGCAGAGCGATCCCACCAGTGATCAAAAGATAGTCTCCCCTCTCCTGCAACAGAGCGATCCCACCAGTGATCAAAAGGCAGTCTCCCCTCTCCGTAGCAGAACGATCACACCAGTGATCAAAAGGCAGTCTCCCCTCTCCATAGCAGAGCGATCCCACCAGTGGTCAAAAGGCAGTCTCCCCTCTCCGTAGCAGAGCGATCCCAGCAGTGATTAAAAGACAGACTCCACTCTCTGTAACAGAGCGATCCCACCAGTGATCAAAAGGCAGTCTCCCCTCTCTGTAGCAGAGCGATCCCACCAGTGATCAAAAGGCAGTCTCTCCTCTCCGTAGCAGAGCAAACCCACCAGTGATCAAAAGACAGTCTCCCCTCTCCGTAGCAGAGCGATCCCACCAGTGATCAAAAGGCAGTCTCCCCTCTCCATAGCAGAACGATCCCACCAGTGATCAAAAGGCAGTCTCCACTCTCCGTAGCAGAGCGATCCCACCAGTGATCAAAAGGCAGTCTTCCCTCTCCATAGCAGAATGATCCCACCAGTGATCAAAAGGCAGTCTCCCCTCTCCATAGCAGAACGATCCCACCAGTGATCAAAAGGCAGTCACTCCTCTCCGTAGCAGAGCGATCCCAGCAGTGATTAAAAGACAGTGTCCACTCTCTATAGCAGAGCGATCCCACCAGTGATCAAAAGGCAGTCTCCCCTCTCCGTAGCAGAACGATCCCTCCAGTGATTAAAAGACAGTGTCCCCTCTCCGTAACCGAGCGATACCACCAGTGATCAAAAGGCAGTCTCCCCTCTCCGTAGCAGAGCGATTCCACCAGTGATCAAAAGGCAGTCTCTCCTCTCCGTAGCAGAGCGAACCCACCAGTGGTCAAAAGTCAGTCTCCCCTCTCCATAGCAGAGCGATCCCACCAGTGATCAAAAGGCAGTCTCCCCTCTCTGTAGCACAGCGATCCCACCAGTGATCAAAAGGCAGTCTCCCCTCTCCAGAGCAGAACGATCCCACCAGTGATAAAAAGGCAGTCTCCGCTCTCGGTAGCAGAGTGATCCCACCAGTGATCAAAAGGCAGTCTCCCCTCTCCGTAGCAGAGCGATCCCACCAGTGATCAAAAGATAGTCTCCCCTCTCCTGCAACAGAGCGATCCCACCAGTGATCAAAAGGCAGTCTCCCCTCTCCGTAGCAGAACGATCACACCAGTGATCAAAAGGCAGTCTCCCCTCTCCATAGCAGAGCGATCCCACCAGTGGTCAAAAGGCAGTCTCCCCTCTCCGTAGCAGAGCGATCCCAGCAGTGATTAAAAGACAGACTCCACTCTCTGTAACAGAGCGATCCCACCAGTGATCAAAAGGCAGTCTCCCCTCTCTGTAGCAGAGCGATCCCACCAGTGATCAAAAGGCAGTCTCTCCTCTCCGTAGCAGAGCAAACCCACCAGTGATCAAAAGACAGTCTCCCCTCTCCGTAGCAGAGCGATCCCACCAGTGATCAAAAGGCAGTCTCCCCTCTCCATAGCAGAACGATCCCACCAGTGATCAAAAGGCAGTCTCCACTCTCCGTAGCAGAGCGATCCCACCAGTGATCAAAAGGCAGTCTTCCCTCTCCATAGCAGAATGATCCCACCAGTGATCAAAAGGCAGTCTCCCCTCTCCATAGCAGAACGATCCCACCAGTGATCAAAAGGCAGTCTCCCCTCTCCATAGCAGAACGATCCCACCAGTGATCAAAAGGCAGTCTCCCCTCTCCATAGCAGAACGATCCCACCAGTGATCAAAAGGCAGTCTCCCCTCTCCCAAGCAGAATGATCCCACCAGTGATCAAAAGGCAGTCTCCCCTCTCCGTAGCAGAACGATCCCACCAGTGATCAAAAGGAAGTCTCCACTCCCCGTAGCAGAGCGAACCCACCAGTGATCAAAAGGCAGTCTCCCCTCTCCGTAGCAGAGCCATCCCACCAGTGATCAAAAGGCAGTCACCCCTCTCCGTAGCAGAGTGATCCCACCAGTGATCAAAAGGCAGTCACCCCTCTCCGTAGCAGAACGATCCCACCAGTGATCAGAAGGCAGTCTCCCCTCTCCGGTAGCAGAACGATCCCACCAGTGATCAAAAGGCAGTCTCCCCTCTCTGTAGCAGAACGATCCCACCAGTGATCAAAAGGCAGTCTCCCCTCTCCGTAGCAGAACGATCCCACCAGTGATCAAAAGGCAGTCTCCCCTCTCTGTAGCAGAACGATCCCACCAGTGATCAAAAGGCAGTCTCCCCTCTCTGTAGCAGAGCGATCCCACCAGTGATCAAAAGGCAGTCACCCCTCTCCGTAGCAGAACGATCCCACCAGTGATCAGAAGGCAGTCTCCCCTCTCCGGTAGCAGAACGATCCCACCAGTGATCAAAAGGCAGTCTCACCTCTCTGTAGCAGAACGATCCCACCAGTGATCAAAAGGCAGTCTCCCCTCTCCGTAGCAGAACGATCCCACCAGTGATCAAAAGGCAGTCTCCCCTCTCTGTAGCAGAACGATCCCACCAGTGATCAAAAGGCAGTCTCCCCTCTCTGTAGCAGAGCGATCCCACCAGTGATCAAAAGGCAGTCACCCCTCTCCGTAGCAGTGCGATCCCAGCAGTGATTAAAAGGCAGTCTCCGCTCTCGGTAGCAGAACGATCCCACCAGTGATCAAAAGGCAGTCTCCCCTCTCCGTAGCAGAGCGATCCCACCAGTGATCAAAAGGCAGTCTCCCCTCTTCGTAGCAGAGGGATCCCACCAGTTATCAAAAGGCAGTCTCCCCTCTCCATCGCAGAGCGATCCCTGCAGTAATCAAAAGGCAGTCTCCCCTCTCCGTAGCAGAGCGATCCCAGCAGTGATTAAAAGACAGTGTCCACTCTCTATAGCAGAGCGATCCCACCAGTGATCAAAAGGCAGTCTCCCCTCTCCGTAGCAGAGCGATCCCACCAGTGATCAAAAGGCAGTCTCCCCTCTCCGTAGCAGAGCGATCCCACCAGTGATTAAAAGACAGTCTCCCCTCTCCGTAGCAGAGCGATACCACCAGTGATCAAAAGGCAGTCTCCCCTCTCTGTAGCAGAGCGATCCCACCAGTGATCAAAAGACAGACTCCACTCTCTGTAACAGAGCGATCCCACCAGTGATCAAAAGGCAGTCTCCCCTCTCTGTAGCAGAGCGATCCCACCAGTGATCAAAAGGCAGTCTCCCCTCTCCGTAGCAGAGCGATCCCACCAGTGATCAAAAGGCAGTCTCTCCTCTCCGTAGCAGAGCGAACCCACCAGTGGTCAAAAGGCAGTCTCCCCTCTCCATAGCAGAGCGATCCCACCAGTGATCAAAAGGCAGTCTCCCCTCTCTGTAGCACAGCGATCCCACCAGTGATCAAAAGGCAGTCTCCCCTCTCCAGAGCAGAACGATCCCACCAGTGATCAAAAGGCAGTCTCCGCTCTCGGAAGCAGAGTGATCCCACCAGTGATCAAAAGGCAGTCTCCCCTCTCCGTGGCAGAGCGATCCCACCAGTGATCAAAAGGTAGTCTCTCCTCTCCTGCAACAGAGCGATCCCACCAGTGATCAAAAGGCAGTCTCCCCTCTCCGTAGCAGAACGATCCCACCAGTGATCAAAAGGCAGTCTCCCCTCTCCATAGCAGAGCGATCCCACCAGTGATCAAAAGGCAGTCACCCCTCTCCGTAGCAGTGCGATCCCAGCAGTGATTAAAAGGCAGTCTCCGCTCTCGGTAGCAGAACGATCCCACCAGTGATCAAAAGGCAGTCTCCCCTCTCCGTAGCAGAGCGATCCCACCAGTGATCAAAAGGCAGTCTCCCCTCTTCGTAGCAGAGGGATCCCACCAGTTATCAAAAGGCAGTCTCCCCTCTCCATCGCAGAGCGATCCCTGCAGTAATCAAAAGGCAGTCTCCCCTCTCCGTAGCAGAGCGATCCCAGCAGTGATTAAAAGACAGTGTCCACTCTCTATAGCAGAGCGATCCCACCAGTGATCAAAAGGCAGTCTCCCCTCTCCGTAGCAGAGCGATCCCACCAGTGATCAAAAGGCAGTCTCCCCTCTCCGTAGCAGAGCGATCCCACCAGTGATTAAAAGACAGTCTCCCCTCTCCGTAGCAGAGCGATACCACCAGTGATCAAAAGGCAGTCTCCCCTCTCTGTAGCAGAGCGATCCCACCAGTGATCAAAAGACAGACTCCACTCTCTGTAACAGAGCGATCCCACCAGTGATCAAAAGGCAGTCTCCCCTCTCTGTAGCAGAGCGATCCCACCAGTGATCAAAAGGCAGTCTCCCCTCTCCGTAGCAGAGCGATCCCAACAGTGATCAAAAGGCAGTCTCTCCTCTCCGTAGCAGAGCGAACCCACCAGTGGTCAAAAGGCAGTCTCCCCTCTCCATAGCAGAGCGATCCCACCAGTGATCAAAAGGCAGTCTCCCCTCTCTGTAGCACAGCGATCCCACCAGTGATCAAAAGGCAGTCTCCCCTCTCCAGAGCAGAACGATCCCACCAGTGATCAAAAGGCAGTCTCCGCTCTCGGAAGCAGAGTGATCCCACCAGTGATCAAAAGGCAGTCTCCCCTCTCCGTGGCAGAGCGATCCCACCAGTGATCAAAAGGTAGTCTCCCCTCTCCTGCAACAGAGCGATCCCACCAGTGATCAAAAGGCAGTCTCCCCTCTCCGTAGCAGAACGATCCCACCAGTGATCAAAAGGCAGTCTCCCCTCTCCATAGCAGAGCGATCCCACCAGTGGTCAAAAGGCAGTCTCCCCTCTCCGTAGCAGAGCGATCCCAGCAGTGATTAAAAGACAGACTCCACTCTCTGTAACAGAGCGATCCCACCAGTGATCAAAAGGCAGTCTCCCCTCTCTGTAGCAGAGCGATCCCACCAGTGATCAAAAGGCAGTCTCTCCTCTCCGTAGCAGAGCAAACCCACCAGTGATCAAAAGACAGTCTCCCCTCTCCGTAGCAGAACGATCCCACCAGTGATCAAAAGGCAGTCTCCCCTCTCCATAGCAGAACGATCCCACCAGTGATCAAAAGGCAGTCTCCACTCTCCGTAGCAGAGCGATCCCACCAGTGATCAAAAGGCAGTCTTCCCTCTCCATAGCAGAATGATCCCACCAGTGATCAAAAGGCAGTCTCCCCTCTCCATAGCAGAACGATCCCACCAGTGATCAAAAGGCAGTCTCCCCTCTCCATAGCAGAACGATCCCACCAGTGATCAAAAGGCAGTCTCCCCTCTCCATAGCAGAACGATCCCACAAGTGATCAAAAGGCAGTCTCCCCTCTCCGTAGCAGAATGATCCCACCAGTGATCAAAAGGCAGTCTCCCCTCTCCGTAGCAGAACGATCCCACCAGTGATCAAAAGGCAGTCTCCACTCTCCGTAGCAGAGCGAACCCACCAGTGATCAAAAGGCAGTCTCCCCTCTCCGTAGCAGAGCGATCCCACCAGTGATCAAAAGGCAGTCACCCCTCTCCGTAGCAGAGCGATCCCACCAGTGATCAAAAGGCAGTCACCCCTCTCCGTAGCAGAACGCTCCCTCCAGTGATCAAAAGGCAGTCTCCCCTCTCCGGTAGCAGAACGATCCCACCAGTGATCAAAAGGCAGTCTCCCCTCTCAGTAGCAGAATGATCCCACCAGTGATCAAAAGGCAGTCTCCCCTCTCCGTAGCAGAACGATCCCACCAGTGATCAAAAGGCAGTCTCCCCTCTCTGTAGCAGAACGATCCCACCAGTGATCAAAAGGCAGTCTCCCCTCTCTGTAGCAGAGCGATCCCACCAGTGATCAAAAGGCAGTCTCCCCTCTCAGTAGCAGAGCGATCCCACCAGTGATCAAAAGGCAGTCTCCCCTCTCCGTAGCAGAGCGATCCCACCAGTGATCAAAAGGCAGTCTCCCCTCTCCGTAGCAGAGCGATCCCACCTGTGATCAAAAGGCAGTCTCCCCTCTCCGTAGCAGAGCGATCCCACCAGTGGTCAAAAGGCAGTCTCCCCTCTCCGTAGCAGAGCGATCCCAGCAGTGATTAAAAGACAGTATCCACTCTCTATAGCAGAGCGATCCCACCAGTGATCAAATGGCAGTCTCCCCTCTCCATAGCAGAGCGATCCCACCAGTGATCAAAAGGCAGTCTCCCCTCTCCATAGCAGAGCGATCCCACCACCGATCAAAAGGCAGTCTCCCCTCTCTGTAGCAGAGTGATCCCATCAGTAATCAAACGGCAGTCTCCCCTCTCCATAGCAGAGCGATCCCACCAGTGATCAAAAGGCAGTCTCTCCTCTCCGTAACAGAAAGATCCCAGCAGTGATCAAAAGGCAGTCTCTCCTCTCCATAGCAGAGCGATCCCACCAGTGATCAAAAGGCAGTCTCCCCTCTCTGTAGCAGAGCGATCCCACCAGTGATCAAAAGGCAGTCTCCCCTCTCCGTAGCAGAGCGATCCCACCAGTGATCAAAAGGCAGTCTCTCCTCTCCGTAACAGAAAGATCCCAGCAGTGATCAAAAGGCTGTCTCCCCTCTCCGTAGCAGAGCGATCCCACCAGTGATCAAAAGGCAGTCTCCCCTCTCTGTAGCACAGCGATCCCACCAGTGATCAAAAGGCAGTCTCCCCTCTCCGTAGCAGAGTGATCCCATCAGTGATAAAAAGGCAGTCTCCCCTCTCTGTAGCAGAGCGATCCCACCACCGATCAAAAGGCAGTCTCCCCTCTCCGTAGCAGAGCGATCCCACCAGTGATCAAAAGGCAGTCTCCCCTCTCCGTAGCAGAGCGATCCCACCAGTGGTCAAAAGGCAGTCTCCCCTCTCCATAGCAGAGCGATCCCAGCAGTGATTAAAAGACAGTATCCACTCTCTATAGCAGAGCGATCCCACCAGTTATCAAATGGCAGTCTCCCCTCTCCATAGCAGAGCGATCCCACCAGTGATCAAAAGGCAGTCTCCCCTCTCTGTAGCACAGCGAGCCCACCAGTGATCCAAAGGCAGTCTCCCCTCTCCGTAGCAGAGTGATCCCACCACCGATCAAAAGGCAGTCTCCCCTCTCTGTAGCAGAGTTATCCCACCAGTGATCAAAAGGCAGTCTCCCCTCTCCATAGCAGTGCGATCCCACCAGTGATCAAAAGGCAGTCTCCCCTCTCCATAGCAGAGCGATCCCACCAGTGATCAAAAGGCAGTCTCCCCTCTCCATAGCAGAGCGATCCCACCAGTGATCAAAAGGCAGTAACCCCTCTCCATAGCAGAGCGATCCCACCAGTGATCAAAAGGCAGTCTCCCCTCTCCGTAGCAGAGCGATCCCACCAGTGATCAAAAGGCAGTCTCCCCTCTCCGTAGCAGAGCGATCCCACCTGTGATCAAAAGGCAGTCTCCCCTCTCCGTAGCAGAGTGATCCCACCAGTGATCAAAAGGCAGTCTCCCCTCTCCGTAGCAGAGTGATCCCACCAGTGATCAAAAGGCAGCCAGCTGCCTCTCACCGTTTGCATTGGCCTCAATGTTTTAATCTTCCTCATCACTTTATTTGGTGAACAGTTGAAGCTTAATTGGCCAAATAGAGTCAAACTTTAGAGTCCCATAGTTTTCTGACCATGTGTTTTGAACACACTGCCTCTGGCATCTGTAATCACTTTGGAAACTGCAGAGCACTGAAACGCACAAACCATCTCCAAACTGCAAATCACAGGCTCCAACAATTCCAGAAGGCCATTCAAGATGAAAAACACACGTAATAGACATAGAAGAAGTGAAATATATTGTTTCATGATCTATCCAAAAGATGTCGACTGAAGGATTGTTGTACGCTGGCACCATCTTGAATGGAAGCATATCTGATACTACCTCAAAGCAAAAGACAGCCTGCTGGACATCTAAGTTGAAGCAGGAAGGTTCTGAAAATACTCAGTGGGTCTGGCAGTAGTGGTGGAGGATGAAACTGTTTGTGACCAGGGCATTTTGCAATTGGACCTTTGCCCTTTGAAGCTGATCCCTAATACCTAATAGATACCCTAATTTATCACTCCCAATCCTCCTTCCGTTGCTGATACCCTATCCATCATAATTCCCATTCTACCCCAACAGATATTTGAGGATAAGCAGAACTCGTGGGCCATGAATCTTCAGGTTGCACAGCACTATATCCAACTGATTTCATTTATGGCATTCTTTTAAGAGATATCAGACACTATATTTATTCAAATATCCTCCCTTTATGACGATAATTAAATGACAATTCACCATTACTTTCCAGGTATAGCCTATATAATGTTTCATTAATGCCCTACAAATGTTATACTAGTTGGCACTCTGCTTTTGTAATGTTGCAGCTGTAGACTCTGTATCTGTCTCCTAGTAAATACAGATGCAAAGAATTAATTTAAGATACTCACATCTCTTTTGGCTCCATACGTGCATTAGCACTCTGATCTTCCAGAGGACTACTTTTGTCCCTTACTATCCTTTTGCTCTTAATATATCTGTAAACGCCCTTAAGATTTTCCTTCACTTTGTCTGTTAGGACAACCCCATACATTTTTTTGCCCTCCTGATTTCTTTTGTAAGTGTTCCCTCTCATTTCTTACTCTCCATAGCACCTCATCTGTTCCTGTTTGCCTATCCCTGCAATGCAGCTCCTTTTCCTTAACCAGGGTCTCAATCTCTTTCAAAAGCCAAGGTTCCATAAACCTGTTATCCTTGCATTTTATTCTGACAGAAACAATACAAACTCTGTTCTCTCAAAATACGCTTTTAAAGGCCTCCGTTTTACCAAGTATGCCTTTGCCAGAAGACAACCTATTCCATTCCACACTTACCAGATCATTTCTGATATTATCAAACTTGGCCTTTCTCCAATTTAGAATCTCAACCTGAGGACCAGACCTATCCTTTTCCATAATTACCTTGAATCTCATGGCATTGTGAGCACTAGATGCAAAGTGTTCCCCTGCACAAACTTCTGTCACCTGCCCTGTCTCATTCCCTAATAGGAGATCTAGTATCACACTTTCTCTAGTTGGGACACCTATGTATTGATGGAGGAAACTTTGCTGAACATGTTTGACAAACTCTATTCCATCTAGTCCATACAGTATTGTAGTTCCAGTCAATATGTGAAAAGTTAAAATCACCTTACTATCACAACCTTATGTTTCTTGCAAGTCTGATCTCTCTACAAATTTGCTTCTTAAATCCCATGGACTATTGGGTGGTCTATAATATAATCCCATTAACATGGTCATATCTTTCTTATTCCTCAGTTCCACCAATAAAGCTTCACTAGACTAGCTCTTCAGTTTGTCCTGAGTAAGCACAGACATGACATTTTCCCTGCATTTTCACAATTCTTAGTGGTCAGGAGACAGGGTTAACACTGGCAAACAGCGCAGAAACAGAACTTAGAATACACAATTCCAAGCAGTTGAGAGACAGAATTTACACAGGGAAACAGTGTGGGTGAATGGAGGAGCAGGAGGCAGGCAAAACTTTTCTTGACACAGGAGGTTGCTGGAGCTGAACGGCAAGCAGGAGACAGGTGGCAGGCAACACAGAGCGTTAAATGGAAAGGCAAACGGCAGACAATACTCTTTGTGACACAGGGCATTGCTGGAGCTGAACGGCACTTATCTTGACATGGAGCCTTACATGGAAAGGCAAATGGGAGACAATGCTTTTCTTGACACAGGGCATTGCTGGATCTGAACGGCAAACAAGAGACAGGCAGCAGGCAACACTTACCTTGACATGGAGTGTAGAAAGGCAAACGGCAGAGAATACTTTTCTTAACACGGAGAGATGGAGTTACACATGTAAACCTCAGTACTGAAGTAAAACTTAGAATCCTTATCTTGACATGGAGAGACAGAGCTTCTCAGGCAAACCGTAGTATGGAAGTAAGACTCAGAATACACCATTTTAAGCGGCTGGGAACATGAATTACCACACTGGCTGAAGCAACGGTCTGGCAATGAGTGGATGCAAAGCTGGGGTTTTTATGCAGCAGGTTGAGAAGAGAGTCAGGTGCCACAATCAAGGAGCCCAGGAGAACACGGGGAAAGTGAATTAGGATAATAAGAGTAATTAACAGTTGGGACCGTGACACCTACATAATTCCCTTTTGAAGTTACTCTTGGACTTGCTGCACCACCATTTCAAAGTTCAAAGTAAATTTATGATCAAAGTACATTCTGTATATTTCACCATATACTTGAGATTCATTTTCTTCAGGGCAAAGAAACACAATAGAATCAATGTAAAAATACACACTGATCTCCTCAATGGACAAATAACCAATGTGAAAAGCCAACAAACTATGAACATACAAAAGAAACAGAAAAAGAGAATAATAATAAATAAAGTTCAAAGTTGAAGATTTAAAGTGCATTTATTCTCGAAGTATGAACGCTGTATACAACCTTAAGATTCATCTCCTTACAGGCAGCCACAGAACCAAGAAACCCAATAGAACCCATTAAAAAAACACAAATGTGCAGAAAAAAATCAAATCATGCAAACATTAAATGTAAGCAAATACCATTCAGAACTGAAGTTCACAAAGTCCACAGCCATGAAGCCAGTCACAGGCGATCCAGGATCCGATTGCAGGCTACAGCCTTCATTCAGCGCAACGAACTGAACATTAGCCCATCCTTTTCATCTGTCCCTGACACTGAACTTTTCACTCTGGCCCAGCACTTATGTTGGCCAGGCATCGGCTTGTTTCTTGCTCACTCCAGCCCCGGCCACACAGCCTCGACTCTACCTTGCTCGAATTGGCTTCAAGCCAAATCCAGCAATAGCCAAGTATTGACTCTTGCGCCTGGGCCCCACTGCCCCGATTCGGCCTTTACATGTTGTGCTGCAACTGTCCTATATCTTCAAGACCAATTCAGACCTCAAAACTGTCAGGTCATATAGGTGGTTCAAAAGCTCATATCTGAAAGGAAAGATACAGGCTATTGATTCTCAAGAAAAAGTATGATCAATAAAGTAATTAATAGGTTTGTTTGTTGCCAGTAAGTCATCAATATATGCTTCACCAGTGCTATCTTTATTTATAAGCAATAAATATCACGAATATGAGATGATAAGTTCTTGAAAGTGAGTCCACAGGTTGTAGGAACATTTATTGATGGGGTGACTGAAAGTGAGAGAAATTATCCCCTCTGGTTCAAGAGCTTGATAGTTGAACTAACATAGAACATAGAAATCTACAGGCCATTACAGGCCTTTCGGCCCACAATGTTGTGTTGACCATGTAACCTACTCTAGGGACTGCCTAGAATTTCCCTAGCACGTAGCCCTCTATTTTTTTAAGCTCCATGTACCTATCTAGGAGTCTCTTAAAAGACCCTGTTGCATCCGCCTCCACCACTGTTGTCAGCAGTGCATTCTAAGCACCCACCATTCTCTGTGTGAAAAACTTAACCCCTGACATCTCCTCTGTACCTACTTCCAAACACTTAAAACTATGCTCCCTCGTGTTAGCCATTTTGCCCTTGTCCATACGATCAATGCCTCTCATCATCTTATACACCTCTATCAGGTCACCTCTCATCCTCCGTCACTCCAAGGAGAAAAGGCCAAGTTCACTCAACCTATTCTCATAAGGCATGTTCCCCAATCCAGGCAACATCCTTGTAAATCTCTTTTGCACTCTCCACATCCCTCCTGTAGTAAGATGACCAGAACTGAGCGCAGTACTCCAAGTGGGGTCTGACCAGGGTCCTATATAACTGTAACATTACCTCTCAGCTCTTAAACTCAATCCCACAGTTGATGAATGCCAACACAGCATATGCCTTCTAAATAACACTATCCACCTGCTCAGCAGCTTTGAGTGCCCTATGGACATGGACCCCAGGATCCCTCTGATCCTCCACACTACCAAGAGTCTTACCATTAATATTATATTCTGTCTTCAAATTTGACCTACCAAAATGAACCACTTCACCCTTATCTGGGTTGAACTCCATCTGCCACGTCTCAGCCCAGTTCTGCATCCTATCGATGTCCGGCTGTAAACTCTGACAGCCCTCCACACTATCCACAACACCCCCAACCTTTGTGTCAGCAAATTTACTAACCCATCCCTCCACTTCCTCATCCAGGTCATTTATAAAAATCATGAAGAGAAGGGGTCCCATAACAGATCCTTGAGGCACACAACTGGTCACCAGCCTCCATGCGGAATATGACCCGTCTACAACCACTCTTGCCTTCTGTGGGCAAGCCAGTTCTGGATCCACAAAGCAAGGTCCCCTTGCATCCCATGCCTCCTTACTTTCTCAATAAGCCTTGCATGGGGTACTTATCAAATGCCTTGCTGAAATCCATATACACTACACCTACTGCACTACCTTCATCAATGTGTTTAGTCACATCCTCAAAAAATTCAGTCAGGCTCATAAGAACTGTCTTTGACAAAGACATGCTGACTATTCCTAATCATATTATACCTCTCCAGATGTTCATAAATCCTGCCTCTCTGGATCTTCTCCAATAACTTGCTCACCACTGAAGTAAGATTCACTGGTCTGTAATTTCCTGGGCTATCTCTACTCCCTTTCTTGAACAAGGGAACAACATTTGCAACCCTCCGATCCTCTGGAATCTCCCCATTCCCCATTGATGATGCAAAATTCATTGCCAGAGGCTCAGCAATCTCCTCCTTTGCCTTCCACAGTAGCCTGAGGTACATCTCGTCTGTTGACTTATCCAACTTGATGCTTTCCAAAAGCTCCAGCATATCCTCTTTCTTAATGTCTATATGCTCAAGCTTTTCAGTCCGCTGTAAGTCATCCCTACAATCGCCAAGATCCTTTTCCCTGGTGAATACTGAAACAAAGTATTCATTAATTACCTCCGCTACCTCCTCTGACTCCATGCACACGTTTCCACTTTGGCTCCTGATCGGTCCTATTCTCACATGGCTCATCCTCTTGCTCTTCATATACTTGTAGAATACCTTGGAGTTTACCTTAATCCTGTCCGACAAAGCATTCTCATGGCCCCTTCTGGCTCTCCTAATTTCATTCTTCATCTCCTTCCTGGTAGCATTGTAATTTTCTAGAACTCTACTAGTACCTAGTTTCTTGAACCTTTTATAAGCTTTTCTGCTTAAATAGATTTTCTGCATCTTTTGTACACCATGGTTTTTTTTACCCTACCGTCCCTTCCCTGCCTCAATGGAACATACCTATGCAGAACACCATGCAAGCGTCCCCAAACATTTGCCACAATTCTGCCATTTTTATTTCCACTGAGAACATCTGCTCCCAAGTTTCTGCCTAATAGCATCGTATTTCCCCCTACCCTAATTAAATGTTTTCCCAAATTTTCTGTTCCTATCCCTCTCCAGTGCTACAGTGATCTAGAGGTGATTAGGGAGCTTCAGGTAAAAGAACACTCAGGAGTCAGTGATCACAATATGATTGAGTTCAACTTGAAATTTGATAGGGAGAAAGTAAAGTCTGATGTGGCAGTATTTCAGTGGAGTAAGGGAAATTACAGTGGTATGAGAGAGGAGCAGGCCAAAGTAAATTGGAAGGGATGCTGGCAGGGATGTCAGCAGAGCAGCAATGGTGTGCGTATCTGGGAAAAATGAGGAAGGTGCAGGACATGTGTATTCCAAAAATTAAGAAATACTCAAATGGCAAACTAATACAACCGTGGTTGACAAAGAAAGTCAAAGCTAATGTAAAAACAAAAGAGAGGGCATATAACAAAGCAAACATTAGCAGGAAGATGGAGGATTGGGAGCTTTTAATAATCTAGAGAGCAACTAAAAGAATCATTAGAATAGAAAAGATGAAAAGCAAGCTAGCAAACAATATCAAAATGGATAGTAAAAGCTTTTTAAAGGAAGTGAAAAATAAAAGAGAGATGAAAGTGGACGTAGGACATGCAGCTGGAGAAATAATAGAATTGAATTGACTTTATTTCTTACATCCTTCACATACATGAGGAGTAAAAATCTCTATGTTACATCTCCATCTAAATGTGCAATGCACAATCATAGTAATTTATAATAATTTATAATAAAAAGAACAGTCATTGCAATAGTGAGTACACTCAAATCAACGTGAGTTCATCACTCTGATGGTCTGGTGGAAGAAGCTGTCCCAGAGCCTGTTGGTCCTGGCTTTAATGTTTTAGTACTGTTTCCCGAATGATAGCAGCTGGGATAGATTGTGGTTGGGGTGACTCGGGTCCCTAATGATCCTACGGGTCCTTTTTTCACACCTGTCTTGTAAATGTCCTGAATCATGGGAAGTTCACAACAGCTGGGCTGTCTGTACCACTCTCTGCAGAGTCCTGTGATTAAGGGAGGTACAGTTCCCATACCAGGCAGTGATGCAGCAGTCAGGATGCTCTCAGTTGTGCCCCTGTAGAAAGTTCTTAGGATTTGAGGGCCCATATCAAACTTCCTCAACTGTCTGAGGTGAAAGAGGCGCTGTTGTGCCTTTTTCACCACACACCTGGTGTGCACAGACCACGTGAGTTCCTCGGTGATGTGGATGCTGAGGAACTTGAAGCTGTTTACTGTCTCAACCCCAGATCTACTGATATCAATAGGGGTTAATGGGGGTCAAGGAGATGGCAGATGAACTAAATGAGTATTCTGCATCAGTCTTCTCTGTGGAAGACTCTAGCAGTGTGCCAGATTTTGAAGTGGTGAGGGAAGAGAGTGAGTGCAGTTACTATTACAAGAGAGAAAGTACTCAAAAATTTGAAAGACCTAAGGGTACATAAGTCACACAGACCACATGAACTGCACCCTGGAGTTCTGATAGAGGTAGTGGTAGAGATTGTGGAGGTATTAGTAATCAATTAAAAAACAAATCATTTGACTCTGGCATGGTGCCAGAGGACTGAAAAATTGCAAATGTCACTCCATTCTTTAAGAAAGGAGGAAGGCGGCAGAAAGGAAATTATAGACCAGTTAGTGTGACCTTAGTGGTTGTGAAGGTGTTGGAGTCAATTGTTAAGAGTGAGGTTATGGAGTACTTAGTGACACAGGACAACATAGTACAAAGTCAGCATGGTTTCCTTCAGGGAAAATCTTGCTGATGAACCTGTTGGATTTCTTTGAGGAGATTACAAGTAAGATAGATAAAAGGGATGCAGTAGATGTTGTATATTTGAATTTTCAGAAGGCCTTTGACCAGGTACCACATGTGAGGCTGCTTATCAAGTTAAGAGCTCATTGTATTACAGGAAAGTTACTAACACGGTTAGAGCATTGGCTGATTGGTAGGAGGCAGCGAGTTGGAATAAAAGGATCCTTTTCTGGTTGGCTGCCAGTGAATAGTGGTGTTCCACAGGTTCTTTTTATGCTGTATATAAATGATTTAGATGATGGAATAGATGGCTTTGTTACCAAGTTTGCAGATGATATGAAGATTGGTGAAGGGGCAGGTAGTGTTGAGGAAACAGGTAGGCTGCAGATGACCTTAGACAGATTAGGAGAATGGGCAAGAAAGTGAGAAATGAAATACAATGTTGGAAAATGCATGGTCATGCACTCTGATAGTAGAAATAAATGTGCAGAATATTTTCTAAATGGGGAGAATATCCAGGAATCTGAGATGCAAAGGGACTTGGGAGTCCTTGTGCAGAACACCCTAAAGACTAACTTGCAGGTAGAATCAGTGGTGAGGAAGGTAAATGCTATGTTGGCATTCATTTCAAGAGGTCGAGAATACAAGAGCGGGGATGTGATGCTGAGGCTTTATAAGGCACTGGTGAGGCCTCACCTTGAGTATTGTGAATAGTTTTGGGCTCCTCATCTTAGAAAAGGTGTGCTGGCATTGGAGAGAGTTTAGAAGGAAGTTCACAAGGATGATTCTGGGAATGATAGTGTTATCATACGAGGAACATTTGATAGGTCTAGGTCTGTACTCGCTGAAATTTAGAGAGGATGAGGGGGGAATCTCATTGAAATCTTTTGAATATTGAAAGGCTAAGACAGAGTAGATGTGGAAAGGATGTTTCCCATGGTTGGGGCATCTAGGACAAGAGGGCATTGCCTCAGGATAGAGGGGAGTCCATTTAAAACAGATGTGGAGAAATTTCTTTTGCCAGAGGGTGGTGAATTTCTGGAATTTGTTACCACAGGCAGCTGTGAAGGCTTGGTTATTGGATGCACTTAAATCAGAGCTTTATAGGTTCTTGATTGGACACAGTGTCAAAGGTGAGATGGCAAGGCAGTGGGGCTGAGGAGAGGAAGAAAGGGTCAGCCATGATTGAATGGTAGAGCAGACTCGAAGGGCCAAATTGCCTAATTTTGCCTCTATGTCTTATCATCTTCTGGTCTTATGGTTAAAAACTTTTCAAGAACCTGGTAGTGTGAGTCTTCATTCCTGATGGCAGTGAGAAGACAGCATGGCCTGGGTGGTGAGGTGTCTCTGATGATGGTTGTTGTCTTCCTGTGACAGCGCTCCATGTAGATGTGCTCAGTGATGGAGAGGGCTTTACCTGTGATGGACTGGGCTGTGTTCACTACTTTTCTAGGATTTTCCATTCAAGTGCATTCGTGTTTCCATACCAGGCTGTGATGCACCCAAATCAATATACTCTCCATCGTGCATCTCTAGAAGTTAGTGAAACTTTTAGATGTCATGCTGAATCTTTGCAAACTACTAAGGAAGTAGAGGCACTGCTGTGCTTTTTAATTTCATTTCCATGCTAAAATGATAACACAGGAATTTAAAATTGCTGAACCTCTTCATCTCTGATCCCTGATGAGAGCTGGCTCTTGGACCTTCGGTTTTCTCCTCCCGCAGTCAATGATCAACTCCTTGGTTTTGTTGACACTGAGTGAGAGGTTGTTGTTATGGCACCACTCAGACATATTTTCATTCTCCTTTCTATATGTTGATTCGCCACCACATTTGATTGGGCCAACGACAGTTGTGTCATCAGCAAACTTGAATATGGCATTGGAGCTGTGCTTAGCCTCACAGTCATAAGTGTAAAGTGAGTAGAGCAGGGGACTAAGCACACAGCCTTGTAATACACCTGTGCTGATGGAGATTGTGGAGGTGATGTTGTTTCCAATTCAAACTGTAAGTGAGGAAATAGGGGATCTCATTGCACAAGCAGGTATTGTGGCTTAGGTCTTGGAATTTATTGATTAGTTTTGAGGGGGATGATAATGTTGAATGCTGAGTTGTAGTCAAGAAAGAGCATCCTGATATATGCATCTTCAGTGTTCAGATGTTTCAGGTTTGAGTGAAGAGCCAATGAGATGGCATCTGCTGTGACACTTAGCAAATTGGAGTGGATCCAAATTGCTCTTCGGGCAGGAGCTGATATGTTTCACCACCAATGTCTCAAAACACTTCAGCACAGTGCCTGTAAATTATTCCAATTCAATGGAATAAGAAAATTCCCATATTTCAGAGAGTGTATCAACACAAAACTATACAATACAGATACATAGAAAGGGTGTAGAGGAGATTTACAAGGATATTGCCTGGATTGGGAAGCATGCCTTATGAAATTGAGTGAACTCGGCCTTTTCTTCTTGGAGCGATGGAGGATGAGAGGTGACCTGATAGAGGTGTATAAAATGATGAGAGGCATTGATCGTGTGGATAGTCAGAGGCTTTTTCCCCAGGGCTGAAATGGTTGCCACAAGAGGACACAGTTTTAAGGTGCTGGGAAGTAGGTACAGAGGAGATGTCAGGAGTAAGTTTTTTATTCAGAGAGTGGTGAGTATGTGGAATGGGCTGCCAGTGGCGGTGGTGGAAGTGGATATAATAGGGTCTTTTAAGAGCCTCTTAGATAGGTATATGGAGTTTAGAAAAATAGAGGGCTATGTGCCAGGGAAATTCTAGGCAGTTTCTAGAGGGGGTTACGTAGTCGGCACAACATTGTAGGCCAAAGAGCCTGTAATGTGCTGTAGATTTGTTATGTTCTATGTTCTAAAACAACTCTTACAACCTACCATGTCCACAGGAACTATCAACCTCCCATTTACTCAAATCTCATTTTCTTTTATTTTCTCTACATTCCCTTCAGGTTCTCCTATGCACCAGGACTATTTACAGAGGCCAATTTATCTACCAGCTGGCATATCTTTGGGAGGTGGGAGGAAACTGTAGCAAATAGAGGACACAGGTGTTGTTCCAGGCAGAATGGGCAAACTCCACATAGAAAGGAGCCAACTCATTGGTGCTGTAAGGCGGCAGCATCATTGTGCTAAATTCATTTACTTTTTGCTTTGCTGAACTTTTTTTTAATATATTTTTTTAATTGAATTTTCAAATAGGTTACAGAAGGATAAAAAAAATTATCAACCCTTCCCCCCTCCCCTTAACCCCTCCCTCCTAACATATCCCTATAGAAAGAGAAAAAAATGAGAGAAGAAAAAAGAAAGAAAGAAAGAATGCCTGGATATTGGAAGGTCCCCACATGCTCCATGGAGTTCATAATAGCTTTAGTATATATATTTATTTCTTTCCCCAGATAACCAATAATTTTATCTTCGGAGCACCTATATATTTAATCTTATCTTTTGTAAATAAGGGTGCCAAATTTTCAGAAATATTTCATATTTATCTCTTAAATTATAAGTAATTTTTTCAAGTGGAATGCAGCTAAAAATTTCCTTCTTCCAACAATCTATACTTAAGTATGAATCCGATTTCCAAGTAACTGCAATAGCCTTTTTGGCTACTGCCAATGCAATTTTTATGAATTCTTTCTGATAATTATTCAGTTTGGATTTTGGTTTTATCCCTTCAATATCGCCTAGTAAAAATAATGTTGGATTATGTGGAAGTTGTGTTCCAATAATTTGTTCCAGTAAAACTCTTAAATTTGCCCAGAAAGGTTGAATTTTAAAACAAGTAGAATGTAAAAAAGTACCAATTTCTTGATTACATCTGAAGCATTGATCAGATAAATTTGGTTTTAATTTATATATTTTTTGTGGTGTAATATATAATTGATGTAAAAAATTATATTCCACTAACCTTAACCAGACATTTGTTGTATTTGTCATACTATCAAGACATAGTCTTGGCCAACTTGTTTCTTCAATTTTAATATTCAAATCAGTTTCCCATTTTTTCTTGACTTATGAATTCCTTGTTTAATTGCCTGTTTTTAAATCAAACTATTCATACAAGAAATAAATTTTTAAATTTTTCCTTTTTGAATTAAAGTTTCTATTTCATTAGGTTTTGGCAATAACATTGTTTGACCCAATTTATCTCTTAAATAAGCCCTTAATTGGAAATAACAAAACAGAGTGTTGTTTGATATTTTGTATTTATTCTTTAATTGATCAAATGACATTAATATAGCTCCTTCAAAACAATCTCCTATATATCTAATCCCTCTTTGAAACCAATTGTATAAAAGTTGGTTATCCATTGTAAAAGGAATAAGTTTATTTTGAATTAAAGGTCTCTTTGCTAATAAAGATTTCTTTATCTCATCATCAACATTTATCTTATCCCATAAATCAATCAAATGTTTTAATATAGGAGATTCTTTCTTTTCCCATACCCATTTAGATTCCCACTTATATATAAAATCTTCTGGTATATTTTCTCCTATTTTATCTAATTCTATTCTAATCCATGCCGGTTTATCTTCATCAAAAAAAGATGCAATAAATCTAAGTTGATTTGCTTTATAATAATTCTTAAAGTTTGGAAGTTGTAACCCTCCTAGGTCAAATTTCCATGTCAATTTTTCCAATGATATTCTTGACATCTTACTTTTCCAAAGGAACCTTCTCACACATTTATTTAACTCTTGAAAAAACTTCTGCGGTAATTGTATTGGTCGTGTTTGGAATAAATATTTTAATCTAGGGAATATATTCATTTTTACAGCATTTACTCTGCCTACTAATGTTATTGGTAACATCATCCATTTATCAAGATCTTCTTGAATTTTTTTCAATAATGGTAAATAATTTAATTTATATAAATTCTTTATATCATTATCAACTCTTATACCTAAATATTTTATACCATTTATCGGCCATCTAAATTGAGTTATTAGTTGACATTGACTATAATCTCCTTTAGTAAGGGGTAGAATTTCACTTTTATCCCAATTTATTTTGTCGCCTGATATTTTCCCATATTCTTCCAATCTAGAAGATAATTTACACAGCAAATACAATGGGTTTGTTAAATAAAGCAGAACATCGTCAGCAAATAAATTAATCTTATATTCTTCCTGGTTAACTCTGAAACCCATAATATCTGGGTTCATTCTAATTAATTCAGCTAATAGTTCTATCGCCAACACAAATGAAGCAGGTGTTAATGGACAACCTTGTCTAGTTGACCTTGTTAACTGAAATAATGTTGAAATTTGACCATTTGTCACTACTTTAGCTTTGGGATTAGTATTTAAGGTTTTAATCCATTTTATAAAAGATACTCCTAATCCATATTTTTCTAATACTTTAAATAAAAAATCCCATTCCAATCTATCAAATGCTTTTTCTGCATCTAAGGCAACTGCCACACTCATTTCCTCCCTCTTTTGTGCCAAATGAATTATGCTAAGTAACTGAGTTACATTATCTGCCAATTGTCTATTTTTGATAAATCCTGTTTGATCCATATGTACTAATTTTGGTAAGTATTTAGATAATCTATTAGATAAAATTTTTGCTATTATTTTATAGTCAGTATTCAACAAAGAAATAGGTCTATATGATGTTGGTTTTAAAAGATCTCTATCTTTTTTTGGCAATACTATTAAAATAGCTGTCGAAAAAGATTCTGGAAGTTTATGCATTCTTTCCGCTTGGTATATTAACTCCATAAAAGGAGAAATTAGTAAATCTTTAAGCTTTTTATAAAATTCGGATGGAAAACCATCTTCTCCTGGGGATTTATTACTCTGAGGTGATCCTAGAGCTTCTTCGACCTCTTTTAATATAAAAGGCATATCTAATCCCTTCTGTTCTTTCAAATTCAATTTTGGAAGAGTTATTTGTGATAAAAAAAGCCTTTCCATCTCAACATTATCATTTTGTGATTCTGAGTGATACAGTTCAGAATAGAAATTCTTAAAAGTTTCATTAATTTCTAAAGGTTTATAAGTAATTTTATTTACACTTGTTCTAATTGCATTTATCATTTTGGAAATCTGGTCTGTTTTTAACGGCCAAGCAAGAATCTTGTGTGATCTTTCACCTAGTTCATAATATCTCTGTTTAGTTCTCATAATTGCTCTTTCTGTTCGATATGTCTGAGGTGTATTATATTGTAACTTTTTGTTAACAAGTTGTCTTCGTTTTTCTTGTCATATATCTTTGAGATTCTTTTTCTAATTTTGTAATCTCTTTTTCCAATTGATCTATTTCTACCATATATTCCTTCTTAATTTTAGAAGTATAACTTATTATCTGGCCTCTCAAATATGCCTTCATTGCTTCCCATACTATAGATTTATCATCAACTGAATGTAAATTTGTATCTAAAAAAAACTGAATCTGCTTTTTCATGAAATCACAAAAATCTTGACGTTTTAATAATATTGAATTAAATCTCCATCTGTAAATCGATTCCTCTTTATCCATCATTATCATTGTCAAGGGGGAATGATCTGACAATATTCTTGCTTTATATTCCATATTTTTCACTCTGTCTTGAATATTCGTTGATAATAGGAAAAAATCTATCCTTGAATAAGTTTTATGTTTATTTGAATAAAATGAGCAATCTCTTTCTTTTGGATTAATTCTTCTCCATATATCAATCAAATTTAAATCTTTCATCAACGATAAAGTTAATTTTGCTACTTTTGATTTTGTAACAACCTTTGTTGATCTATCTAAAACTGGGTCTGGACAAAAATTAAAATCTCCACCTATTAATATTTTGTCATATGCATCAGCCAAATTCAAAAAGACCTCTTGTATAAATTTTACATCTTTTTCATTTGGTGTATAAATATTCATAAGAGTCCATAGTTCTGAAAAAATTTGACAATGTATAATTACATATTTTCCCGTAGAATCAATTAATACATTTTGTATTTTAATTGGTAAAGTTTTATTAACCAAAATTGCAACTCCTCTCGCCTTGAATTAAATGAAGCTGCAATAACATTTCCGACCCAATTTCTCTTTAATTTCTGATGTTCTATCTCTGTTGTGTTTCTTGTAAAAAAGCTATATCTATTTTCATTTTCTTCATGTATGTTAAAATTCTTTTTCTTTTCACTGGTCCATTAAGGCCATTAACATTAAAACTTTAAAAATTCAGTAAATTAATCATTATTTTTAACAGGGTTACTCCAATCTATAGTAATATCTAACCTTTCAACTTTCATAGTACCTTGGGGAATCTTTTTAAAATTCTCCATGTTGCTATGTGTCTTCCACCCCCCCCACCCCAATTGTCCAGGCAAAGAAAGAAAGATAAAAGAAAAATAGATTATAAAGAAAAAAAAAACAAAATACCCCCTACTAATGTTGTGAATAAAAAAATACACATTACCCCCTCTGTTGTACGGGTCATGGCAATCACCATGATTACACACGTGAGTCCCGTAGCAATCGATCCAAAGTTCCCCCAGCTCCCCCGTAACATAAAAAAGTATATATAAGAAAGGAAAAAATAATATCACTACTCTCGATTAATATTTCTCAAATTTTTGCCTTTCTCCCCCTGTATCATATAATTAAGAATATATTTAAATATTCTTCTGTCCTTAAACATCCATCAACTCCATTCACTGTCCCTGTCTTCATCTTTAATCCGTTTCACTTTTAAGTCTTTGGCTGTGGTTAGCGAATATTTGGGAGCTCTTGTGCAAATTCTTCCACATCTCGATAATCAGTAAAAAATCTTCTTTTTCCTTCATCCAAAAAAATTATCAGGTTTGCTGGGTGGCGCAATATAAATTTATAACCTTTTCCTCATAAAACTTTTCTCGCTGGGTTAAATTCCTTCTTTCTCTTCAAAAGGTCATAACTTATATCAGGATAGAAAATAACTGTTTTCCCTTCTATCATCAATGGCCCGTTTCTCTTTCTGGCACGTTGGGCAGCCGTCTTCAGGATCTTTTCTTTATCTTAATATCTTAAGCATTTTATCAAGATTGATCGTGGGTTTTGGTCAACTTGAGGTCTTGGTCTTAAGGCTCTGTGAGCCCTTTCAATTTCAATTAACTGGGCTCCTTCTTCCATTTCCAAAATTTCCGGAATCCATTTTTGAAAAAAAATTATTGGATCCTCTCCCTCTATATCTTCTTTAAGTCCAACAATCTTAATATTATTTCGTCTGCTAAAATTTTCAAGTACATCCACTTTTTCCAACAACCGTTTTCTTTCTGATGTTCAGACAGAAATATTATCTTCCATTTTATTCACTCTATCAATAGTGTCTCCGGTTGTTTCTTCCAAGTTTTTAATTTTGTTGTCCATTTTGTCCTGTCTTTTCATCATTTTATCAAACATAATCTTCATAATGTTAATATCTTTTTTATTACTTTTAATGCTTTTAATTTATGCATTATTTGTACCAAAGTTTTTTTTACGTCTCCAATATCACCTCCAACCTCTTCCTGTTGCTCTTCTTTGTTTGTCTCTTCATCTTCATCTAATTTATCCAGAGAATCTGATTCCACCTCATATTCACTTTCACCGTCAGTTCCGATCATAGCTAGGATTTGTGGTTTGGGTTGCTCGTGTTTGCACGTGCCCCTTCCTTCACGCATGCGCAATTCCTGTTGCTCTTTTTTTTTGGAAACGGTTGATGTTGCTGCAGTTTCCTGTTCTGTATCGCCGGAGGTAAATTGCACTTGAGCCCAAGGCTCTTTCATGGCAGCCGGCCTTGATTCTTTTCCAACTTGTGTTGTCTTCGAAGTAGTAGTTTTCTTCTGCTTCTGTTTAGGAGACATATCTTAAGACAATCCTGAGTAGTTTATAAGTAATTTTTAAAAAGGTATTTACTAACTTTTCTTCACTTAAACATTATTTTACTGTTTTTTTACGGGAGAGCTGGATTTCCACGTCTCGATCCTACATCATCACATGACGTCCCCCCTGCTGAACTTTTAAACCAATGATCTTAGACCTGTTTCTTTTGGCTGACAGCAGACCAGACAGTTTATGTTTATAATGGGGCTTGTCTTAATCAATACCAGAATGAAGACTTTGCTATCAGACTGCAGGTTATATTGGGGCTGTCATTTCTCACATCAACAAACAGGATACTATTGTATGTTATATTTATGAAAGTGGATGCAGAGCAGAAGGAATAGAGGATTATATTGATCGGGTTGGAACCAGATGAATGAGAAGAGGCCAGAGTGTAACAAAGACACTTTTGCACAGGAAGGTCTATTTCAGTATGTTAAGTAATATGGAAGACACTGCAATATATTTCAGATTTAGGTAACCAGTCTTGTTAAGTGTCTGATTTTTCATGAGAGACAGTTCATTTAGGAATTGCACTGTAGTATGCATTTATTTGGAAACAGTTACTGCATTGTCATAAATCTACTACATAGCATTGACTGAATGCATTAATGTCTCTAATCAAATAGACTTCCTTGTTAGTAATGTCACTCTGCCAAGATGCATTCTGCTTAATGTTTATATAGTTTCCTTGTTCAGAAAAAATGTTTCTGGAGCAAATAAATTACACTTAAGCTCCCTTAAAATATTTGGAGTAGAAGTATAGATCGAAATATTTCAGCAACACACACAAAATGCTGGAGGAACTCAGTAGGCCAGGCAGCATCTATGGAAAAGAGTACAGTTGACATTTTGGGCCAAAACATCGGCTGCCTGGCCTGCTAAGTTCCTCCAGAATTTTGTGTGTGTTGCTCAGATTTCCAGGATCTGCATATTTTCTCTTGTTTGTGATGGAAATATTTCAGGTTGTTTAATATTTGAAGGTCAAGAAAAACTCCACGCAAAACAAATAGATTTTGAGCAATATGTTACGGAGCCAAAATGGTATGATTGGCGCAAAAAAAGAATAATTGAGGTATATGGTCAGTACTTTTCAGGTTTTGTCAAGGTGGGTGACAGTGGTACAACAGGTAATGCTCCAGTTCAACGCTGACCCAGGTACCTTCTGTGTGTAGATTGTTATGCTCCCTTTGACTGCTTGGATTTACCCTAAGTGCTCTGGTTTCCTACCGGATAGACAGGTTGTTAGGCTAATTGTATACTGTAAATTACTCAAAGTATAAGTGAGTGGTGGAAGAATCAAGGGAGTATTAAAGGGCATGTGTGAAAAAGTAAATTACAATAGGAAGGTTGGAGGTATGGGATTGATGGGATTGCTCTGAGAGTTAGCATAGACCAGATGGACCAAATAGTCTCTTTCCAGATTGTAGGGAAGTGTGAAATTATGAATTATCTATTAATAAGAAATGGATTTTTTGGGGGTTTTGTGATTTTCTTAAACAATGAAGAACAACAACAGGCAGTGTCTGTGGAGAGAAGGGATGGGTGAATTTTAGATATGTGGATTGGAATGTACTAAAAGATAAAATCCTTTAAAATCTGAAATCAAACCTCTCATTTCTAGGCTTAACAAAGACAATAGAAACAGTCACAATAATTTACTTCCTAGAGGTAGATTGGTCAGTTAAACATTACAAGGAAGTCTGCAGCTTTATTGTGACTGGTTGGCTTCCCCTGTCTCAGGAAGCTGGCAGTGCAAGAGACGAATGTTTTAGCTTTCACAGAAGTGCTTGTGGGCCTGGTGATTCAAGGCAATTCTGTGCATGTACAGTATTTAACCTTACTTAATGAATCCACTCGTCCTCACCCAGCCTCCAAAAAAATAGCCCTTATTCAAGCTCAGGGAATGGAATGCATCAAAGTAACCACCATATGGAATCTCCAATGCTCACCCACAACAGCTGAAGCAGTTTGAAGGCACCTTTTCCGCTATCTCTGTACAGCACTTGTCACTGACTTTAACCAGAGAGGGGTTTTTTATTTATAAAAAAAGACATACAATATAATAAAGACTTGTGAATTTTCCAACCAAAGTTGCAATGCCCAACTAGCAACATAACACAGAAACCCAGTCCCTGCAACCATAGTAATTGGTATCTTAGGGCCAGCTGTTATTTCCCCAATATGCCCTTCATACATATAAACCTGTCACTGTCAGTATGAGAGCCTTGGGTTCAGCTGCCATAATGGCCACCAGCCAACTTGTTAACACGCATTGCTAATCCTCTGCTCCTCTATTCATTTAGAACAATTGGCAATATTTTCAGATTGTTTGTGACACCAGCTGCTGTCTCGTTTAGGCACTTGAATGCTCCTACCCATGCTATCAACGCAAAACACTCCAAAGTCACTGGAAGGATTAGTGAACTATTGGTGAAATCCTTTTCCAAGCTTTGATTTATGTTTTTGTACAGAGTCCTGGCTATCAGTGTAAAGCAGGATATTAAACCCCATAACCCTTTAAACAGGTAAGTAAGCAAAAGTGTGGCATAGTGTACAGTATTACCCATTTAAAAAAAAGGATATGTGTGGATCAGTAGTTTTACAAAATTGAAATGTTTTACTTGCATCAGGGATTGTATACAATTGGAGGGAATGGGAAGTGCAATTCTCTGTTTGGATCAGGAATAAGTTTATCTTATGTCAGCTGTATAATGCTTGTTGACTGATCTGAAAGCCATAAATAGCAGAAAACACACTCTGTGTATTTTTAATCTCATTGCAACAGTTGAGGATGACTTAAGCCATTCAGATGTTATATGTCTTCAAACCACCTAGTTGTCAAACATAATCAACAATACATTATTTTTTTCTTTCAGAATTGAGGAACACATCTCCACTCTAGTTTTGTGGATTCTGAGGCCAATGTGGAGCAAGGAGTACCTCATTGGCAGGTAGCTGTGATTTGATGAGACATTTTCATTATTTAAGCTAACCTTTTTAATATACGGGCCCAATGTGTTCAATATCATCTCGTGTCCCTTTTCCACTCTGAGAGGACGTTGAGTTTTTCCCGTATCCACCTGATCATTTCATCTCATGACAGAGCTGGGTAGATGTCTCTTTCGGAAGTTTGGTCTCAGGCAGCCCGTCCAACTGAAACAGATGCGTGTACTTAGTGCATCAGTGATGCACAAATGATGACCTGTGCAGGATACTATCATAGCTGACTGCTCCTTTCCACGGATGCTGCCCGAACTGCTGAGTTCATCCAGCTTGTTTGTACATCTTGATTTGACCACAGCATCTGCAGTGTACTTTGTGTTTACTATCATAAGTTGCTTATTCTTAGAATCACTGAGCAGTAGCTATACCACATGGATACAGGCTTTTTGGCCCAACAAGTCTACACTGACCACGGTGCCCACTCATCTAGTCCCAATTTCCTGCATTCAGCCCATGTCCCTTTAGAGCCCTGGCCCTCTGTGCATCTACTGAAGTGCTTTTTAATTGATACTATTGCACTCCCTCTGAAATCTTGTTCCATATACTCACCACACTATGCATGAAAAAGTTGGCCCTCTGTCATTTTAACCCTTTCCCCTCTCACCCTAAACCTATGCTCCTAGTTGTGGACTCCCCTACCCTGGGGAAAAGACTGTTATTATCCACCTTATCTGTATCTCTCATCATTTTAAACATTCCTATAAAGTCACTCCTCATTCTCCTACTTTCCAAGGAATGAAGGCCTAGCCTGACAAACCTCTTCAATAACCCTATAAGCAGTTCATGCAAGAAAGTCCATCAACATTCCAGACTTGAAGCAGTTTTGTAAGGAGGAATGGCCTAAAATTCCTCCAAGCCGATGTGCAGGACTGATTGGCAGTTACCGGAAATGTTTGGTTGAAGCCATTGCTGTACAAGAAGGTCGTACCAGTCACTGAAAGCAAAAGTTTAGATACTTTTTCCAAATACATGTACTATTGGCTCATTTTTCTCAATAAATACATAAACAAGTATAATGTTCTTGTGTTACTTATTTAATTGGGTTCTCTTATCTAATTTTGCATGAAAATCTGATGACATTTTAGGTCATATATATGCAGAAATAGAGAAAATTCTACTGAGTTCACAAACTTTCCAGCACCACTGTATGCTGATTCAGACTTACCACACTTTAAATGGTGATATATCCTGTCCCTCAAAGTCCCCTCCAGTAACTTCTTCACTACTGATACTGTATCAGGCTAATCAGCCTGGCTTGCCCTTGCCCTTGCCCTTTTAAACAATCAAATGGCATTAGCCACCTTCCAGTGTTTAGCAATTTTACCAGTGATTAACAATGAAGCAAATACCTCCACAGGGGTCTCCACACTTACAGACAGACATACTTTATTGGTCCTGAGGGAAATTGGGTTTCGTTACAGTCGCATCAACGAAGAATGGTGCAGAAATATAGCAATATAAAACCATAAATAATTAAATAATAATAATAAGTTAATCATGCCAAGTGGAAATAAGTCCAGGACCAGCCTATTGGCTCAGGGTGTCTGACAGTCCGAGAGAGGAGTTGTAAAGTTTGATGGCCACAGGCAGGAATGACTTCCTATGACACTCAGTGTTACATCTCGGTGGACTGAGTCTCTGGCTGAACGTACTCCTGTGCCTAATCAGTACATTATGAAGTGGATGGGAGACATTGTCCAAGATGGCATGCAACTTGGACAGCATCCTCTTTTCAGACACCACCGTCAGAGAGTCCAGTTCCACCCCCACAACATCACTGGCCTTACAAATGAGTTTGTTGATTCTGTTGGTGTCTGCTGCCCTCAGCCTGCTGCCCCAGCACACAACAGCAAACATGATGGCACTGGCCACCACAGACTCGTAGAACATCCTCAGCATCGTCCGGCAGATGTTATAGGACCTCAGTCTCCTCAGGAAATAGAGACGGCTCTGACCCTTCTTGTAGACAGCCTCAGTGTTCTTTGACCAGTCCAGTTTATTGTCAATTTGTATCCCCAGGTATTTGTAATCCTCCACCATGTCCACACTGACCCCTTGAATGGAAACAGGGGTCACCAGTGTCTTTTCTCTCCTCAGGTCCACCACCAGCTCCTTAGTCTTTTTTACATAAAGCTGCAGATGATTCTGCTCGCACTATGTGACAAAGTTTCTCACCATAGCCCTGTACTCAGCCTCATCTCCCTTGCTGATGCATCCAACTATGGCAGAGTCATCAGAAAACTTCTGAAGATGGCAAGACTCTGCAGTAGTTGAAGTCCGAGGTGTAGATGGTGAAGAGAAAGGGAGACAGGACAGTCCCCTGTGGAGCCCCAGTGCTGCTGACCACTCTGTCTGACACACAGTGTTGCAAACGCATGAAGTCCAAGGATGCACTTGGTCAGGTCCTCGGGATTCAGAATCAGAATCAGGTTTATATTACTGTTTTGTGAGATACAAGTACATTATTTTGAAGCAGTAGTACAGTGCAGTGACATAAAAATACTATGAATTACTAAATAAATAAATAGTGCGAAAAGAGGAATAGTGGGGTAGTGTTCATGGGTTGATGAACCATTCAGAAATCTGATGGGGGAGGGGAAGAAGTGATTTCTGAATTGTTGTTATCCCCCTCAATGTGCTGTAAAGCTGCAAATAATTCCTCCCTGGTAATATGAATGTCCTCCAAAGCATCTCCACTTATTTCTCTCATCTCTTGAGCAACAATGACTTTTTCCTCAGTAAACACGGAAGAGAAATATTCGTTAAAATTCCACCCACCTGCAGTTAATGTGCAGGAATTTTGTGGCAATACCATTGGTGGTATCATCAATTGTCTGTTGTAGGTAGTTCTGGTCTTGGCAGGGCACAAGTTAATATTATCAGATAGATGATGAGTTTTATGCCAGGTCCAAGATCTTGATCTTCAAACACATTATTTTTCTTAATTGATGAAGGTTGTACTGGGGTATTGAAGGTGATGATGAATTTGATCATTGATGTGTACCTTCAGCAAGGGATAACTTCTGAGCTGTTTCACATTTTTCAGCATCTAGTCATGAATCCTTCTTGATGAATGGCAAGGTCATTCGATGAGGACAGCTTAATTGTGGGCTTTGCAGATCCTCAGTGTAAAGCCAGTCCTTTTACAGGCTTCAGAGAGTGAGTTGACTATAGCTTGGATGTCAGCTTCCTAGTGTACACAAATGCAAGTGTCATCTACTAGCTGAAGTTCAGCTTTTAAGGTTTAGACAATCTTAATTCTGGGCTGAAGTAACTATAGGCTGAAAAGTTTCTTGCTGGTTTTAAAGATTAGCTCCACTGCCATGGAAATTTTTGGAGGTGAGGTGCAACATTGAGATGTTAACAGTAATAAAATAAATAGATCAATAACAAGAAAGAAGACACAAAAAAGCTGCTGGAAGAACTCAGTGGGAGGAAGGGAATTGTTGACGTTTCACGTCGAAACCTGCATCAGGACTGAGTGAAGAGATAAGATAGCCAGAATAAAGAAGAGAAGGGGAGTGGTTAGATTAGAAAAAGAATTAAATCTAATTTCTTGCCAGTCATATACTCCCAAACAATTTTCACTCAAAGTTCTGTTTATTTCTCAAAAGTAAATTTTGCAGCTATCCAGTTATTAAGCAGAAGCCATTTTGTCACAGAGAACTTGGATCCAATTGGAATGTGTGAAAAGAATTCAAAATTAATTGGAAAAGTATTCCATTTTTAACATATAGTCCAAGTTAGATTAACAATCAATACTACCAGCTCCATTGTTATTTGTCAACTTTTGCCAAAGTCACTGTCAAGTTTTTTGTTGTGTATACAGGTATGTGTATGCATAGGTGCAAAGAAAAACTTACTTGCAGAAGCATCACAGGCACATAGCATCATATAAACAATATTCACACAAAAAACAAAATAAATATAAATTATATTCAATTTTTAGAAGAAAGAACACAAGTACAACAATAAAAATCAAAGACTGTTTTACTGCAAAGTGATCAAAGTGGTCATAATGATGCTAAACTGTAGTGATTAGGGTTGTGCCAGTTGGTTTAAAAAAAAACAAATGGTTGAACCTGATGGTGTTGGATTTCAGGCTTCTATACCTCCTGGCCAATGGTAGCTGTAAGCTGGTGGGGTCTTTGAAGATGGATGTTGTGTTTTGAGGCAGCATTTCCTGTATATTATTCTCTGCAGCTTCTCATGTTCCTTGCACTCAAATTGCCCTAACAGACCATGATGTATAATAAAGTGAAAATAATCACAATGGTAATTCATAGTTTGAGGCAATGTACTCTTTTGCTTCTTACATGCTGTGAAATTACTTTATATTGTCATTTGGCATCATATGATTTTCCATAATTAAAAACAAGCCAATGACATGTGAGGGCCAAGTTTTGAGTACAGTCACCTGAACAGCAAAGAGGACATGTAAACAGACCCCTCAGGATGAAAGAGCAAAATAAAATGAGCACAAGTTCCAGAATATTCTAATAAGTGTGAGCTGGCACTGCATGAAGTACAAATGAAAAAGAGACAAGAGAAAGCAAACAACACCAAGCTTTTCTTTCTGCCAACAGGAAGGTGTACAGAAAGTGAAAAAAGTTGGTTGTGTATTGAATGCAAACTAAAATATCTTCTGCATGAATAGAAAATTTAAAATTTATATGACTATGCGCAGGGAATGCCAATCCAATGTAAACATTACAAGTATGAAGTAATGCCAATACCACCTCAAGTTATTTGAGGACTTCTTGCATATATGATATGTAATTCACCTGCTCCCTCTGCTTAGCTATTCCAAATCCATCATGTGTTTCTCTATGTAGCTACTTACATAGAGACAGGTTGCACTTGAATCCGAGGGGGAGCAATATTCTCGTGGGCAGGTTTACTAGAGCTATTGGGAGTGGTTAAAGCTAATATGGCAGGGAATAGGCACCAGTATGATAGAGCTGAGGATGAGCCAGCAGGTTCACAAGTAGATTATTGGTGTAACATGAATGTAAGGAATGACAAGCCAATGATTGGGTACAAATGCAGACAGAGCAAAAAGTTAAATTGTATCACAGAAGCAAAATACAAAAGGCTAAAGAATGCAGGACTGAAGGTGCTCTATTTAAATGTGTGAGGCATTTGGAATAAGGTGGATGAACTCATGGTTCAATTAGAGATTGGTTAGTATTACGTTGTGGGCATCGCTCAATTGTGGCTGAAAGAAGGTCATAGTTGGGAGCTTAAAATCAAAGGACTTTATATCACAAGGACAGGTAGGAAGGCCTAGGTGGTGGTGTGGTTCTATTGGTTAGAGATGGAATTAAATCTTAGAAAGAGGTGATATAGGGTCAGAGAATGTTGAATCTTTGTGGGTGGAGTTAAGAAGTTGCAAAGGTAGTAAAAACATTATGGGTATCAGAAATAGACCTCCAAATAGTAGCCAAGATGTGGGATTGAGATTGGAAAGGGAGCTGGAAAAGCCCTTTTAGAGCAGCTTGTGCTTGAGCCTGCTTGGGGAAAGGCTATCTTAGATTGGGTGTTGTGTAATAATCCAGATCTTGTTAGGGAGCTTAGTGTAAAGGAATCCATTGGAGGCAGTGATTATAATATGATTGAATTCATACAGCAATTTGAGAGGGAGAAGCATAAGTCAGATGCATCAGTATCCCAATGGAATAAAGGGAATTACAGAGGCATGAGAGAGGAGCTTGTCCAGGTAGATTGGAGGAGGATACTGGCAGGGATGACAGCAGAGCAGAGATGGCTGAAATTTATGGGAATAGTTCACAAGGCACAGGATAGATATGTCCCACAGAGAAAGAAGTTCTCAAAAGGCAGAGGTAGGCAACCATGGCTGACAAGGGAAGTTAAGGACTGCATAAAAGCCAACAAAAGGCAACTAAAAAAGCTATAAGAAGGGGAAAAGCTGAAATATGAGACCAAACTAGACAATAATATAAAGCAGATACTAAAAGATTTTTTCAGTTATATGAAAAATAAAAGAGAGGTGAGAATTGATATTGGACCACTAGAAAATGATGCTGGTGAGGTAGTGATGACAGACAAAGAAATGGCAGATAAACTTAATGAGTACTTTGCCTCTGCCTTCACTGTGGAAGACACTAACAGTGTGCCAGATGTCCGTGAGTGTCAAAGAACAGGAATGAGTGCCATTGCTATTACATAGGGAAAAGTGCTGGGCAAGCTCAAAGGTCTTAAGGTGAATAAATCATCTGGAGCAGATGGACTACATCCCAGAGTCCTGAGAGAGGTTGTTGAAGAGATAATGGATGCATTGGTCATGATCTTTCAAGAATCACTTAATTCTGGCATGGTCTCAGGGGATTGGAAGATTACAAATGGCACTCCACTTTTTAAGAAAGGAGGAAGGCAAAAGAAAGGAAATTATATGCCAGTTAGCCTCACCTCAGTGGTTGGGAAAGTGGTGGAGTCTATTATTAAAAGTTAGGTTTCAGGGTACTTGGAGACTAATGCTAAAACAAGTCAAAGTCAGCATGGTTTCTGTAAAGAGAAACCTTGCCTGACAAATCTGTTAGAGTTCTTTGAGGAAATAGCAAGCAGGGTGGACAAAGGAGAGACAGTGGATGTCATTTATTTGGATTTTCAGAAGGCATTTGATAAGATACCAGATATGAGGCTGCTTAAGATGGCCTATGGCATTACAGGGGAGATACTAACATGGATAGAGGAATGGCTGACAGGCAGGAGGCAGCGAGTGGGAATAAAGGGGGCCTTTTCTGTTTGTGTGCCAATGACTATTGGTGCTCCTCAGGGGTCAGTATTGGGACCACTACTTTTCACATTGTTTGACAATGATTTAGATCATGGAATTGATGGCCTTGTGGCAAAGTTTGCAGATGATACAAAGATAGGTGGAGGAGTAGATAGCGAAGAGGAAGCAATGTGATTGCAGGAGAACTTAAACAAATTGGAAGAATGGGCAAAAAAGTGGCAGATAGATACAGTACTGGGAAATGTACAATAATGCATTTTGGTAAAAGGAACAATAGTGCAGACTGTTATTTAAATAGGGAGAAAATTCAAACATCAGAGGTGCAAAGGGACTTAGTAGTCCTTGTGCAAGACTCCCAGAAGGTTCATTTACAAGCTTAGTCTGTGGTAAAGAAGGCAAATGCAATGTTGGCATTTATTTCAAAGGGAATAGAATATAGACAATAGACAATAGGTGCAGAAGTAGACCATTCGGCCCCTCGAGTCTGCACCGCCATTCTGAGATCATGGCTGATCATTCACTATCAATACCCAGTCCCTGCCTTGTCCCCATATCCCTTGATTCCCCTATCCATCAGATATCTATCTAGCTCCTTCTTGAAAGCATCCAGAGAACTGGCCTCCACCGTCTTCCGAGGCAGTGCATTCCACACCTCCACAACTCTCTGGGAGAAGAAGCTCTTCCTCAACTCTGTTTTAAATAATGGACCTCTTATTCTCAATCCATGCCCTCTGGTACTGGACTCTCCCAACATCTGGAACATATTTCCTGCCTCAATCCTATCAAATCCTTTAATTATCTTAAACGTTTCGATCAGATCCCCTCTCAATCTCCTCAATTCCAGCGTGTACAAGCCCAATCTCTCCAATCTCTCTGCGTAAGACAGCCCTGCCATCCCAGGAATCAACCTAGTGAATCTACGCTGCACTTCCTCAATTGCCAGAATGTCCTTCCTTAAACCTGGAGACCAAAACTGTACACAATATTCCAGGTGTGGTCTCACCAGGGCCCTGTACAAATGCAAAAGGACATCCTTGCTCTTGTATTCAATTCCCCTTGTAACAAAGGCCAACATTCCATTTGCCCTCTTCACTGCCTGTTGCACTTGCTCATTCACCTTCATTGACTGGTGAACTAGGACTCCTAGGTCTCTTTGCATTTCTCCCTTACCTAACTCTACTCCGTTCAGACAATACTCTGCCCTCTTGTTCCTGCTTCCAAAGTGGATAACTTCACATTTATTCACATTGAATGACATCTGCCAAGTATCTGCCCACTCACCCAGCCTATCCAAGTCTCCCTGTATTCTCCTAACGTCCTCTTCGCATGTCACACTGCCACCCAGTTTAGTATTGTCAGCAAACTTGCTGATATAGTTTTCAATGCCCTCATCTAAATCATTGACATAAATCGTAAAGAGCTGTGGTCCCTATACAGAGCCCTGTGGTACCCCACTAGTCACCTCCAGCCAGTCCGAGAAACACCCATTCACTGCTACCCTTTACTTTCTATCTGCCAACCAGTTTTCTATCCATGTTGAAACCCTGCCCCCAATGCCATGAGCTCTGATTTTACTCACCAATCTCCTATGTGGCACCTTATCGAATGCCTTCTGAAAATCTAGGTATACAACATCCACTGGCTTACCCTTGTCTAATATCCTTGTTACACCCTCAAAAAACTCCAACAGATTAGTCAAGCATGATTTGCCCTTGGTAAATCCATGCTGGCTCGGCCTAATCCTATTTCTGCCATCTAGATGTGCCACTATTTCGTCCTTAATAATGGACTCAAGCATCTTCCCCACGACTGACGTTAGGCTAACAGGGCGATAGTTCTCCGTTTTCTCCTTCCCTCCCTTCTTGAAAAGTGGGATAACATTAGCCACTCTCCAACCTTCAGGAACTGATCCTGAATCTAAGGAACATTGGAAAATGATTACCAATGCATCTGCAATTTCCTGAGCCACCTCTTTTAGAACCCTCGGATGCAGACCATCTGGACCTGGGGATTTATTAGCCTTCAGTCCTACCAGTCTACTCATCACAGTTTCTTTCCTAATGTCAATCTGTCTCAATTCCTCTGATATCTTATGACCCTGGCCCATCCATACATCTGGGAGATTGCTTGTGTCCTCCCTGGTGAAGACAGATCTAAAGTACGCATTAAATTCTGTTGCCATTTCCCTGTTTCCCATAACAATTTCTCCCAATTCATTCTTCAAGGGGCCAACATTGTTCTTAACTATCTTCTTTCTCTTCACATAGCTAAAAAAGCTTTTGCTATCCCCTTTTATATTCCTGGCTAGACTGAGCTCATACCTGATTTTTTCTCTCCGTATTGCTTTTTTAGTTAAGATCTGCTGCTCCTTAAAACTTTCCCAATCATCTGTATTCCCACTCATCTTAGCCCTGTCATACTTCTTTTTCTTTAATGCTATACAATCTCTGACTTCCTTTGTCAACCACTGTGGCCCCTTCCCCCTCTTTGAATCCTTCCTTCTCATTGGAATGAACTGCTTTTGCATCTTTTGTATTATGCCCAAGAATATCTGCCACTGCTGATCCACTGTCTTTCCTGCCAGGGCATCCGCCCACTTAACTTTGGCCAGCTCTTCCCTCATGGCTCCGTAGTCTCCTTTATTTAATTGCAACACTGACACCTCTGATCTGCCCTTATCCCTCTCAAATTGTAGATAAAAACTTATCATGTTATGATCACTACTTCCTAATGGCTCCTTTACTTCAAGATCACTTATCAATTCCTGTTCATTACACATCACCAAGTCCAGAATAGCCTCGTTCCTGGTTGGCTCAAGCACAAGCTGTTCCAAAAATACATCCCTTAGACACTCCACAAACTCCCTATCCTGGGGTCCAGCACCTACCTGATTCTCCCAGTTCACCTGCATGTTGAAATCTCCCATAACGACTGCATTACCTTTAGCACATGCCAATGTTAACTCCCTAATCAACTTGTACCCAATATCCACGCTACTGTAAAAGCTAATATAAAAGCAAGAAGATAATGCTGAGCCTTATAAGACACTAGTCAGGTCACACTTGGAATATTGTCAACTGTTTTGAGCCCCGTATCTCAGAAAGGCTGTGTTGTCATTGGAGAAAATACAGAGGAGGTTCACAAGGATGATTCCTGGAATGAAGGTGTTGACATATGAGGAGCATTTGGCAGCTTTGGGCCTGTACTCACCGAAATTCAGAAGAATGCATGGGGATCTTATTGAAGCCTACTGAATGTTGAAAGGACTAGATAAGGTGGATGTGGAGTGGATGTTTCCTCTGGTGGGGGTATCCAGAACTAGAGAATACCACCTCAATTTTGATGGGTGACCCTTTAGAACAGAGGTAAGGAGGAATTTTTTTAGCCAGACATAGTAAATCTGTGGAATGCTCTGCCACAGACTGCGGTGGAGGCCAACACCATGTGTATATTTAAAGCGGAATTTTATTGTTTCCTGATTTGTCAGGGCATCAAAGGATATGGTGAGAAGGCAGATGTACGGGCTTGAGTGGGATCTGAGATCAGCCATGATGAATGGCAAAGCAGCCTTGATGGGCTGAATGGCCTAATTCTGCTCCTAGTTTCATGGTCTTGCCTAAGTCTTTGTAATGTTGCAGAGGGGATAGATATTGACCGGCACACTGGGGAGACATTTCTTGCTCTATATTTGCCTGCATACCATTATGGAACATTGATCTTAAGAACTTCATTGGCAGTGGATTCTGTTGGAAATCAGAAGTATATGGAAGGTTTACAAGTTATTTCTCTACACTCTTGATGTTTCACTCTGCTTTGTCCTTGTACTCTCCTTTCTGCTTTATTGTTTGTGATTTAGGCTGTTCCTTGTTCTTCTATTGCTACAGAAAGGTCACCATTCTGAAAGTTTTCCTCAACAGTCACCTTCTTCTAAGGACCTCTGCCAACACTGCTTTTGGTGTTATGTTAAGATGTTTAATTTTGTGTTCATCCATTAATCAGGGACAATGGCAAGTGCTGCATTGCACTTTGGGAACTTGCGGCAAAATTGAAAAGATCAATCATCTCCTCAGCAGCGCCTCATTGAGTTAAGACCATGGAGGTGAATTAATTCAAGTTGGCCTTCATTGGTACAATATCTGAAGCATCTAACAAGGCCAGTAAATGAGAGCACATGAATCCATTTACAGATGTTTGTTCATTATGGCATGGGAAGCATTGAAAGAAGTATAGATGCAATGCATCCTTCCTAGCACCAACCTCAGGTTAGTATTTGCACAATGGCCTGGCGTGGCATGATGCCATGGCATTCCTGCTCATTGGTCACGTGGATATTCCAGTATAAGAGCTGAAATCTCACATCACGTTGACAGCTGACATTCTGGACCCAACTGGATTGCAAGTCATGTATTGCTTTATGCACAATGAATGTACTGCATTTTGCACAACTATTGCATTTGACTGTATGCCCACTTTGATATTGCATTTGACTGTTATGCCCACTTTGAAAGGGAGAATAAAACTAAATATTCTTGTGCAAGTCCCTGCAATATCAAGCACCCTTGTGATACCTTTTTCAGAGCCTGACATCAGAACATCTTTCAAGAGGGTAAACCCTCGCAGGGCATCAGGGGCTGATAACTTACCTTGCAGGGCTTTCATAACCTATACCAACCATCTGGCAGGAGCGTTCAAGGACATCTTCAATCTCTAACTGCTTCAGTTGGAGGTTCCCACCTGCTTCAAACAATGTCAATCATACCAGTATGCAAAAAGGGCAGGCTGAGCTGACTCAATGACTGTTGCCCATCTGCACTCTCATCTGGTGTGATGAAAAATTGCCACTCAAGTTCATATTGAATCTAACTCCTCTCACTTTAAAACCATGACTTATTTCTTGATTCCCCAAATCTGGGAAACACAATCACCCTATCAATGCCCCCTTCTCCAAATCAGGATGATACAATCACCCCTTCAATACCCACTTCCCCAGATCTGGAAAATATATTCACCCCATCAATGCCCCCTTCCCCAAATCTGGAAAATACATTCACCCATCATCGTCCCTTTCCCAAAATCTGGAAAATACATTCACCCCATTAATTTTCATTTCAAATGTGTTTGAGCTTACTTTTCAGTTAATACTGTAACAACGTTCATTGATTCCTGCTGTTGTAAGTTTAATTTAGGAGCCAATGTACCTACTCAGTGCAATCATTCATTTAACGTATGACTCAGAGATATTGGAATCTGCTGTACCTCCTACAGCCAGTCACATCGTCTGATACATTGATGTCCAGCAATATCATTCATATTTCCCCAAAGGCATCTCCATCCTAGTTCATTGATACACCCATCACTGATAACAAATATTCCAACTGCTGATCACTTATTTATCATTGACTACCCGGGGCTCCCAACACATAGAACAGAGAATGGTACAGCACAGTACAGGCCCTTTGTCCCAAAATGTTGTGCCAACCTATGTAAACCCACTCCATAACCAATCTAACCCTTCCCTCATCTATAGTTCATTACCCTCTATTTTTACGAAATCTATGTGCCTATCTAAGAATCTTATAAGTGTCCCTGTTGTGTGAACCTCTACCACCACTTCCAGCGGTGTAGGGTTGATGGTAGAAGCTGATAAAATAAGGACAGTTATGAAGTTCATTAGCCTTAAACTCATGCCTAATGTTTCCACTTTTCTTACCACTGACTCTCCTCAATATGATTGGCAGAGTATGGAATGGGAAGGATGTTTGCTGCCTTTGCTCAGGTATTACTAATTTTGTAAGTGGTGGATACATAGCTAAAATAGTTCTCTTTAAGAAATCTATTGAGGTACCTCCATGGATTCTGATAAATTTATGTACCATTATATCTGATAATGTGTGGCATCTTCTGCAGGGATTTGTTAACCTATAAGCAGATAACTTCCACGCTAACACCAGTAAAATAATTGGGGCCAAAGAGATTGTATGCTGGTATTTATGACTTATCACAGATATGAAAATCTCTCATGCCTGAAAGTACTCAACTTGACATGTTTTAATTCTGAGTGCATTACAATCGACACAAAGTCTGAGCCATTATCATCACAATCAGCAAATGCAGCTTCATATGTTAAATCCATTAAACCATCAGGAATATTTATGCAACTCTTGAGATCGGCTAGAAAAAATCGAATTAGCAGTGGGTGGATTATGTATTTGGTATGTTTTCCTTGAACTGTTTTATAGATGCTCATGAAAATGTAAGGAGAAGAATGCAAATGTGAATGTGCCAAATACTGTAAAGCCCTGTAGGTGATGGCACACCAAAACTCAAATGTCTGAGTGGAAAAACATTCACTAAATTCTTGCAAACTGTTGGAGCTCTGTAAAGAACCATTCTTGGAACACGACATGAATGACAGAAAGAAAATACAAGCCTTTGTGAGGTAATCACTGAAGCATTATAACATTGCGTGAGTAACAAAATAACTGAAGATACAGGGTCATTTGCTGAGCAGCATGCAGGAATGTAGGTCAGGTTTGCACATTAGGGAACAAAATGTGCACTTGATCCTTGTGTAAGTTATCAAAGTCATCAGCCAGGTAAAATTCACTTTCTGAGTACTGTACTAATAAAATATTGAATATTGAGTAATTTGGAAACAAATAAAAAGCATTTACTCTTTTGTTCTTTTTCATGCACTTGTTTTCATTTTTGCTGAGTATTCCATTAGCAGGGTGAGTTGAAAATTATAGCATCCGCTAACTTTAAAAAAAATATACTAAACTTGTATTTCACAAAGATCAATATTAATGTGTGGACTTTTCCAGCAACTGTAATTTCAAACAAAATGATGGATTGATTTTCAAACGACGTTCTGTGAGTTGCAATTATTCCAGTAAGTCCTTTTGACTTTCGCTTCCTATTTTTCCCTACCAGATGCTGCATACAGTCATAGATGTTTCACTTAGGCTTTTCATGGGAAGAAACCAGAAACTACCTGTGGGGATGTAATAGTCCATATTGTTTCAATAATATCCCTTCTAAAACATTTTTAAAAGTGTATACTTCTGTGGTAAACTGTATCAGGGTTAAGAATTTTACTGCTGGGACTAGTCTACATTTTCCACTTATTATCGGCTGTAGCACACTTGGCGTTAGATCAAAGATCTTGTTATTGTGCACAAACATTAGCACCATATTTTATTGTATCACCTTCCATGCTCTTGTATCCTTATAGCCTCATTGATTTTGAATGCTAATTCTGAGTGAGTTAATTCTGGATTAGATACAATTTGTGCTTTTTACTCACATTCAATGGAAGCTGGAATGAAGACTCACTGATACATTTCACTAAGAGCCCTTCAATAAAAATATGATGACATTTTGAACTATATCTAGATTTCCAAATGGAAATGCTAACAATATCTGTGCCAATTAGTAGTCCACAAGCTGTTAGTATGAGGTTTAATATTGGTCAGTAGCACTTACAGAATTGTAACATGGGACCAAATGTTGTCTGTATGTTGCTACTTTGGCCCACATGTTTTTACTAAGAAGTTCATTGTAAGAAATGTCATTTTTCACAACCTAAGCTCTTTTACAAAGAAAGTACCTTTGTATTCATTTTAATTTACAGCACAGAAGCAAATGAGTAAGGAAAGTACGGAGACAGCTATTATCATAACCAGTTACAGTATGGGTTGTTGTGGATATCTGGATATGTAACAATCCTTTATGCTTACCATAGTTTTCAGAAATATTAAGTAGAAAACAATTTTTTAAAATTTTGTACCAATAACTGAAACCTTGAGAGAAAGATCACAGGGGAATAGTTTAGCATTTTCTTCATAGCCTCTGCTCTAAAAGCCAGAGTCCAGTGAGGAACCAAACGCAAAGGTGAAGTAGAATGGAAGGCTTATCTTATGCAGGCTACACATGGCTTGTCACTATTCAAACCTCCTGAAACACCGATCATTCAACAAGAAATTTCATGGGCACTGCTCTCTATGTGCTACTCTTGTCTCTGAAGTTCTCTCTTTTCTTTGTTGTCCAATTACAGGTCTCCCAATATGGTTTGCTGCGTTTATTGATACTGCTCATACTGACCCTTGTCTGAGGTTTAGTTGGCTAGCCTACCACCCAACATTCTTCCCACCCCAACATGATTTGGAAGACCTCCAAGGTGCTGAAAATAAACTCTTAGCAAAAGCTCTGTGAATAAACCCTTTTACATAAGCAGTCAAGATATTCCTTGAGGTTACCTCAGCTGCCTCAATTGTCATTATTTTCCAGAAATTTGTTTTCACTCATAAATTTTGGGAAGTCCAGTATTCTGCTGGATGAGTTGAAACTTGAAACCAATTGAGCAATCAGACTATATGAGGATGTGACCCTGGCTCTCCACAGGAATTAGGCATCAACAGCTCAACGTGCTTCAGTGACTGGAGTTGGCTTCCTAACATCCTCGACTGTTCCACAGTTTTTATCATCAACATTTTATTCCAAGTTAAAACTCACCCTCATTCCTCATCCCTGTGGATTAACTTTGAACTCCCATCCCTCAAATACAGCCTTGAGTTCTAGACAAGATGAAGCAGTTTATTATGGTTTATATTGCCTCAGGTTCTCAAAGGTAGCAAATCTCCAAATTAAGTTGTTTCAAGTTTTACATTTTCATTTCAAATGTGTTTGAGCTTAATTTTGAGTTAATATTGCAACAAATTTCATTGATTCCTGTTGTAAGTTTTATTTCGAAGCCAACGTATGTGTGCAGTGCAATCATTCATTTAATGTATGACTCAGAGATATTGGAATCTGTTGCTGGCAGCTTGAAGCTTGACAAAATAAACTGCAAAATCTGGACCAAAACACCATTCTTTGCCATATTGCCTGTGAAGGACGGTTCTGTTTAAGGGTCTGCATTCATGGCCATCAGACTACTGCACTGTTCGAGGTCTTGTCTTTGGATGAGATGATAGAGAAAAAAAACTTAACTACTCTCTTGAGTGGATATAAAAGGTTCCTTGGCACTATTTAATAGAAGAGGAGGCAGTACCTTGCTAGCCCGTTAATCAACATCATAAAATAGAGCAGTTTATTTGATCATCGTCACCTACAGAAATAACTAGGCATAATGTTCTTTAGCACTCTCTGAGATAGTGAAAGGCATCATATAAATGCAGCTTTTTATGTTTGCATATCTCAAGGAATTACTAAAGCTTTTGAGTTCAGATATTTTCCAAGAGAAAAGGCCTCATTTCAAAAGATTTAACAATTTGCATCCAAAGTGCCAAATTACCAGCTCCATTGACCTAGATCCCAGCAATCTGCTAACAGTTAAATTGGACATTGGTTCGTTCCAATAAAGTATAACTGGTTTCAGCTTAAGCACTGAGGTAATCTTTTTCTGAAAAAGGCAGTCTTCATAAACATACCTGGATTTCTTTAATTTTTTTCCATTCAGTCTTTCCAAATTCCTTTTCTGCTTCAAAAGCAAACCCAACCTTCATAATTCTCCTCCTGTAAGTAACAAAATACAATGAATAAGTTAGCAGTAGACAAAATGGTGAAGGGGAGATATTGCTAAAGACAGTACTTGTATTTTTCATTTGGGACTGTTGGAATAGAAATAATGTCTCTTTGGAGGTGCTCAACATTCTATACAAATTAAGTTTGCACAGATCCAGTTCTGACTCATGCCAGCATGGAAGTTTAAAAATATTCTTAACTTAGCCCTGCTGCTGTATTTGAATATGTCTGCAGGGATGTGGTGAAGTGCTGCATTGAAACAGTGGGGGCTCTTTGTCCAGGGTTTGAAGAGGTATCTACTATATTTTCTGCATCTAATGGTTTCTTCCTTGCATGGGAGTGTTCATGACTGATGTCTGAAGAAAACAAATATTCCACGTATGCACTACCATTAAAAGCCAGTCTAAAAAATATACAGACTTTATTAGAGCAATTGAACTGCTGGCACTTGAACTTGAGGATAGATGGCAATAGTGCTCACTTCTTATCCAGCTTTCCCTCATTTGATTACTAAGTTCAGAGACAGTATAAAATAAATGCACAAGAATAATTTTTACAGAATCTTTTGACTGATTTACATCATCTGCCCCCACCAATCATCTGAATGGATATGCAACACTTCACAATTGGTTAAAGTAACTGCTAAACCACTTGTGTTACTTGTATAAGATTATGAGAGGCATAGTCATAGTGTGGATAGTCGGAGTTTTTTTCCCAGGGCTGAAATGGCTAACACGAAAGGGCACAGGTTTAAGGTGTTTGGAAGTAGGTACAGAGGAGATGTCAGGGGTAAGTTTTTTACACAGAGAGTGGTGAGTGCGTGGAATGGGCTGCCGGTGGCAGTGGTGGAGGTAGAAGCGATGGGGTCTTTTAAGAGACTCCTGGAGGGCTACACGGAGCTTAGAAAAATAGAGGGCTATGGGTAAAGCCTAGGTAGTTCTAAGGTAGGGACATGTTCGGCACAGCTTTGTGGGCTGAAGAGAATGTATTGTGCTGTAGGTTTTATATGTTTCTAATTTTCTTCAAAATGCCTGCTGGGCCTGCTTTCTTCACCGTTGGACTATTAATCGGTCTCCTCTGCTCCATCTGCCAGAGCCAGACCTCACACGCTGGGATAGACAGATCCCCTACCTCACCAAGGGTCGAAGACCCGTCAGCTACCCTCACCTGGTTTGGCCCGTCATTTAGACGTCCTGGTCATCCACTGCAGCAGGAGAGGTCTCCAGCCATACCCGTTGTCCGTGCCACTGGATCCAGGTCTCTTCTGCCGAGAGAGTGGGATCGCCCTGTGCAACGGCCGTTCCACTTAAAATTCCATCACGCACAAGTTTCTGCTGTGCGATTCATCTCAGTCCAAACTCAACTTGTCAAGCCCTGTGGCGATGGGGGAGTAGCAAAGCAGCAGGTGGAGATGACCACCGGCAGATGTAGTCACAAACCTGCACGTAGGTCGCCTTTGGATCAATGGTCATTCGTCTCTGTACCCAGGACAGCAGAGATGTCCAGCAGCATCCAGGGCGACAGCCCTTTTCAGGAGAGTGCTGCCCACCCTCACATGAGGGAGGGGGTTAGAAAAGGTACCCTAAACATTGCCTGCCTCACAATATCTGGCTAGCAAACCGCGGCTGGCGGATAATCTCCTTAGTGGTCGACATGCATCAAGAAAAACAAATCAGAGAAAACTCATCTTTGGAGCCTGGAACGTCCGCATGTTGCTGGATAGAGACAAGGTGGCAAGGCCTGAAAGACAAACAGCACTCATACAAGCTGAATTTCGTTGTTATCGCATTGGCATCACTGCACTCAGTGAGACCAGGCTAGCAGATGAGGGTTCATTACAGGAAGCAGTGAGTGGATAGACGTTCCTTTGGAACGGGAAACCGCAGACTGACGACAGGATCCAGGGAGTAGGTTTTGCAGACAAAACTGCTCTGCTGAAGAACATCCCTACTCTACCCACTGGAATAAATGAATGTATCATGAAGTTCCGCTTTCCTCTCAGCAAGTCCCGGTATATCACCATTGTCAGTGTCTATGCACCAACTCTCGTGATTCCAGACGAAGGCAAGGAAAGTTTCTACGAGGACCTGGACCAGACTATTCGAACAACCCCCGCCGGTGACAAACTCATCATCTTGGGCGACTTCAACGCTAGGGTGGGGACAGACAGCAACAACTGGGACAGAGTCCTTGGGAGACATGGGGTGAGAAAATAAACAGTAACGGCCTGCTGCTTCTGATCAAGTGTGCTGGGCACAACCTGTGCATCACTAACACGATGTTCAGACTTGCAAACAGGTACAAAACAACCTGGATGCATCCCAGGTCCAAACTCTGGCACCTACTCGACTATGTCATAATACGCCAGCGTGATCTTCAGGACGTCACCATCACCCGGGTCATGCGAGGTGCTGAGTGTTGGACAGATCTCAGGCTGGTTCGGTCGGTCTTCAACCTGCACATAGCCCCTTTGCATCGTAACCAACCAAAGACTGTCGGAGTGGCATTCAACATCGGCAGACTGTAAGACCCAGGTCAAGTCCAATGTTTTCAAGATGTACTTAATGGCAATTTACTGCTTGTGGGAGCCTGTTCTGAAAAGTGGACACAGTTCAAAGATGTCATCACGCAGACTGCAACAACTGTACTCCGACTGAAAAACCGAGTGCATCAAGACTGGTTTGATGAAAACCATGAGACCATTTCAGCAGCCCTCCAGGCCAAGAAGAAGGCCTATGCAGACTGGCAGAGTGACCCGTCATCTGTCTCAAAGAAAGACAAGTTTAAACACCTGCAGTCCAAAATACAGGTGGAACTGCGAGAAATGCAGGACAAGGGGTAGCAGAAAAGGGCTGAGCAGGTGGAATGCCACATGGACATGCATGCCACCAGAGAGTTCTTCAGCGCCATAAAGTCAGTTTATGGTCCTTCTAAATCAGGATGCTCCCCCTTGCTGTCATCTGACGGGTCGAGCCTGATCGAAGACCAGGAAGGTCTGATAACCGCTGGGATGAACACATTTCCAAACTACTCACTAGGCTGTCCACAGTTGATCCTGTTGTCTTACAGCAGATCCCTCAGCAGCCAGACCTGCCGCCCCTCTACTGATGAGATCAAGAAAGCGATCTCACAGTTGAACTCAAATGAAGCAACAGGGTAGGATGGCATTCCTTCTGAGATCTACAAAGCATTAGGCCCAAAAGCCTTACAGGTATCCCAAGACATCCTGGAAGACATCTGGATCACAGAGGAGATGCCTGATGACTTCCGTGATGCCCTCATCATGGCTCTCTACAAAAACAAGGGAAGCAAATCAGACTGCGGAAGCTACAGGGGTATCTCACTGCTGTCCATCACAGGCAAGATTTTTGCCTGCATTCTCCTGAACAGACATGTCACTGTCTTGGAAAGGAACTTCCCAGAGATGCAGTGTGGCTTTTGACCAGAATGGAGAACAGTAGACATGATATTTGCCGTGAGTTAAGTCCAAGAGAAGTGCATCGAGCAGAACAAGCCTCTTTACTCTGTCTTCATTGACCTGACAAAGACATTTGAAACTGTAAACAAGGAGGCTCTCTGGATTATCCTGAGACGTTACGGATGCCCTAGGAAATTCGTGAAGATGATTCAGCTGTTTCACAATGGAATGACAGGACAGGTCCCTTGCAGTGGTGATACGTCAGCTGCATTTGCCATTTCCAATGGGGTGAAGCAGGGCTGTGTACTAGCCCCAGTCCTGTTTAATCTGTTCCTCACTTGCATGTTGTCACGTGCTGTCCAAGTCTGAAGGAGGGAGTGTACATCAGGTACCGATTGGTCGGCTCTCTCTTTGACCTTCGCCGCTTGAACGCTCGGACGAAGTGCCTCCAAACAGTCATTCAGGAAACCCTCTTTGCTGATGACTGTGCGCTCCTTGTGCACAAAGACAGTGATCTACAGTTGATGCTGAACAAATTCTCAGACGCTGCTACGCCCTTTGATGTGACTATCAGCCTGAACAAGACTGAGATACTTCACCAGCCCGTGCCAAACACCAACCCCATAGAACCAAAAATCACTGTTGACAACACCCAGCTGACAAATGTAAACAGCTTCAAACACTTGGGGAAGCACCATCTCGAGTGATGGGTCTCTGGACAAAGAAATTGACTCCAGGATCAGCAAGGCCAGCCAGGCTCTGGGGAGGTTGTGTACCAGAGTGCTCAATCAACACAACGTCCGCATCTCCACAAAGCTGAAAGTCTACAGCTCATCCCTTCTCTCCTATATGGATGTGAGACCTGGACTCTGTACTGACGACACATCAAACAACTGGAGAAATTTCACCTCTGCTCCATCCTTGGCATTCGTTGGCAAGACCGTGCCTCCAACCTGGAGGTCTTGGATTGCGCAGAGTCCACCAGCATTGAGCCCCTGAATACCAGAGCCCAGATGAGGTGGGTGGGACACATAATCAGAATGGACAACCACCATATGCCTCGTGAGCTGCTCTATGGTGAACTGGAGACCAGAAAGAGACCTGAAGGTCATCCACACAGATGCTACAAAGATGCCGTGAAGGAAACCCTACGCTACTGTGACATCCAGCCAATGGAACTAGAAGCCGACAGAACCCGCTGGCGAGCCCTGTGCTATGAAGCCTACACCAGTTTTGAAGACAAGTGCTGCCAAAAACTGATGGAAAACCATGAGCGGCATCACAGAACAGCAGCCACAATTATTACAACAACGGACTTCCAGTGCCCCCATTGTGCTAGACTCTGCACTTCCAGACTGGGACCGCAGAACCACCTCCGTGTTCACAGGTGAACTGCACAACAGCGTGTCTTCTTCAAATCTGAAGGACTGCCACTATGTTCTTCATTATAGAAAACACACTAAAATGGTCTCAAATTTTCAATGTGCAAACAACATTTTAAATCATCTTATTGTTTAATCAGCAAAAGTTATGCATCTGGAGGGAGATAGATTTGAGATTTTAATCCCTATAAATTCAGTTCAATACCACTTTTTTCAGTATTATGCAACCAAAAACCATTTTCTTTCTGAGAAACAGTGAGAGATTTCACCCCAGAAATATGACCAATTATTTCAGTGTGTGAAATAGCCTTGCACTAACATGATTTCCTTGTAAGCAAAAGCAGGCATTGCATAACCAAAAAGAAGATATTGCAGAAGCTGGAAACCAGAAGTAAAAATAGAAAATACTGGGAAAACCCAGGTCAGGCAGCATCAGTGGAGAGAAAAATTGCGATAATATCTCATATAGATAACCTTTCGTCATAGTGACCTGAAACATTCTATATAATGATAGAAAATATGTAAATCAGATGGGGTCCATTCAACCTACCTTGTCTGTGCTAATTGAGAAACAAGTACCCAAACTACTCCCCTCTTGCAGCACCAGGTCTGTTGCCCTGCAGGATATAGCCTCTCATATACAAAGCCAAGTACATTTTAAATGGTGAAACTCTCATTACACATGGCACCTGTAAATTTCTCCTAGCTCCCCTGTAATCTACCATTTCAGTCTATGTCCCATTAGTTTTTAATCCCTCTTTTTAAGGACACACATATTACTGAGTCGATTTATCACTGAATCAGAGTTTATCCTTGGTTCAGTCATATCATTTGTACATGAGTCATTGCAATGTAGTTTGAAGCTCTTTTCTGGAGACCTGAGGAGATAAGCCTGATGGTGTATTTAGTTCTTTCTTGCAGAAATTTATAAAAATTGATAAACAAGGTAAAAATCTACCAGCTGTAATAAGTAGTATATATTCATTTGCATGATAAATTCCAGTAGCACTGGCTTATGAGACCATTTTCTAATCTTGTGGGAATATCCAGCACACCGAGTAAAAAAATACAATTGTTTTGGCTGAGACCCCCTTATGAGAACTGGGAGAGAGAGAAAACAAGTTAGTTTACACTGACAGTTGATTCAGTTAGGTGGAGATAGTTCATCCAGTGACACGAGGAGACGTTGCCTTTTCTGCACTGCTTATTTGCTATAGTTTTGCAGATAAGGATCCAAATGTGCTTTCACTGGTAAAGCCTATGACGAACTAATAGTTGAGATTCCCAGTAACACACAATAAAGGCTGGAGGAACTCAGCAGGCCAGGGAGTCTCTTTGGAAAAGAGTACAGTTAATGTTTTGGGCCGAGACCCTTCGACAGGACTGGAGAAAGAAAGCTGAGGAGTAGATTTGAAAGGTGGGGGGAGGGGAGAGAGAAGCACCAGGTGGCAGGTGAAACCTGGATGGGGACGGATGAAGCAAAGAGCTAGGAAGTTTATTGGTGAAAGAGACAGAAGGCCATGGAAGAAAGAAAAAAGGGGGGAAACTAGCTCTATCCACCAGACAAGTGGGATCTCCCAGTGGCTATCCATTTTAATTCCACTTCCCATTCTGATATGTCCATCCATGGCCTCCTCCACTGTCAGGATAAGGCCAAACTTAGGTTGGAGGAACAATGCCTTATATTCTGTTTGGGTAGCCTCTAACCTGATGGCATGAACATCGATTTCTCAAATTTACAGTAATGCCCCCCTACTTCAACATTCCCCATCCCCTTTTCCTTTTCTTACCACATCTTCTTGCCTGTCCATCACCTCCTTCTGGTGCTCTTCCCCACCCCACTTTTTCTTTCTTCCAACATCTGCAGATATTCTCTTGTTTTTGATTTGACTCGACCCTGCCCATTTGATGGCAGTGGGGCACCTCAGGTACAACTATGTGGATCCATACATATTCCAATATGACATGGTTAGTGCTTCTAAGATGACTGATGTTATAACTTGGTATCCACATTCCTCTGGCATATGCATGCAACCCGCTGAGAAAAAAATCCTTTTGCACCTGAGAATGAAGTCGTCAGTCCTTCTGTTAAATGGAAGTCCATCAGTTTTGAATCTCACTTTATGGGGAAATGCCCTCACAGTCCTACCCTGAATAGCTTCTTCAAAATCTTACATGGTCCAAAGAGATCACTTCTCATATTCCTATTTGAACCATGCAATAAACCAACCATGAGTGTAGATTATTAGCTTGTCATATACAGGTTCTGGATCTGGAATTCAGAAGAATGAGGGGTGACCTCATTGAAACCTATCAAATGGTGAAAGGCCTTGACAGAGTGGATGTGGAAAGGATGTTTCCTATCATGGGAGAGTCTAAGACCAGAGGACACAGCCTCAGAATAGGCAGGCATCCTTTTAGAATGGAGATGAGGAGGAATTTCTTTAACCAGAGGGTAGTGAGTCTGTGGAATTCTTTGCCACAGGCAGCTGTGGAGGTCAAGTCTTTATGTATATTTAAGGCAGAGGTTGATAGATTCTTGACTGGTCAGGGCATGAAGGGATACAGGGAGAAGGCAGGAGATTGAGGCTGAGAGGAAAATTGGATCAGCCATGATGAAATGGTGGAACAGACTTGATGGGTCAAATGGCATAATTCTGCTCCTATATATTATGGTCTTATAGTTCCTCACAAAGGGAGATCTAAAACTAATTGGTGTGGATCCAACAGGAGGACTAAACAATTTATTCTTGGGTGTGAAAGCTGGGCTGAGTAAGGTTTCACATCTGGGCTGACTCTCAACACAGGAGACCCTCTGGGCTGTGTACTAAGTCCCCTCCTTTACTTCCTGTATACTCATGACTGTGTTGCCACCTACAGCTCCAATCTGCTAATTAAATTTTCTGATGACACTACATTGATTGGCCTAATCTCAAACAACAATAAGGTGGCCTACAGGGAGGAAGTCGTCTCTCTGACACAGTGGTGTCAAAAAAACAACCTCTCCCTCAGTGTCGCAAAAACAAAGTAGGTGTGGAATACAGGAGGAATGGAGATGGGCTAACCCCTATTGACATCAATGGTGAACAGCTTCAAGTTTCTTAGCATCCACATCACTGAGGATATCATGTGGTCTGTACATACAGACTGTGTGGTGAAAAAGGTCACAGTGGTGCCTCTGTCACCTCAGATAGCTGAGGAAGTTTGGTATAGGCCCCCAAATCCTAAGTATTTTCTACAGGGGCACAATTGAGAGCATTCTGACTGGCTGCACCACTGCCTGGTATGGAAACTGTACTTCCCTCAATCGCAGGACTCTGCAGAGAGTGGTGCGGACAGCCCAGCGCGTCTGCAGTTGTGAACTTCCCATGATTCAGGACATTTACAAGGACAGGTGTGTAAAAAGGGCCCAAAGGATCATTAGGGACCTGAGTCACCCCAACCACAAACTGTTCCAGCTGCTACCATCTGGGAATCAGTACTACAGCATAAAAGCCGGGACCAACAGGCTCCGGGACAGCTTCTTCCACCAGGCCATCAGAGTGATGAACTCACACTGATTTATGTGTATTCTGTTACATTGACTGTTCTATTTATTATAAGTTATTATAAATTACTATGATTGCACGTGGCACATTTAGATGGAGACATGATGTAAAGATTTTTACTCCTCATGTATGTGAAGGATGTAAAAAATAAAGTCAATTCAATTCAATGGAGTGTGCAAGCTAAAAAGTGAGAGATTGGACAACTGGACAGAGGTGATCCTGGCAATGGGCTGGCAGAGACAAGTTAGTTGGACTGTGACATCATATGGTATTTAGTTGGAATAGAATTCTAACCTTCATCGAATTTCCTTTATTATTATTATGATTATTATTATTATTATTATTATTGGAAAGGAGAAATGAAAATGGTGATGAATCAAACTTAAGAGCTCAGCCTTCTGACTAAAGCAGAATAAAATGCTGTGGATTGATAGAGTCAATATAAATATGCATTATATATGTTAGACTTAAATGATGCCATTTGGAGCCTAATCTATATGTATTGTTATATCAACAAAGAAAAGGCCATGTTTCATTTCCCGAAAAGCAATTGCAATTAAACAGTTAACACTTGTGGAATGTATCAGGCTGACCAGTTTAGGTTTCTTTAAAGAATGGATTCTTTGATCTATCAGCTTTTTGATGTCTTCAGCTGTTTCTATTTTCTTTGTTTCTTTCTATCATGAATGGCTCACTTCTTGCGAAACAGAACAGAACGTGTGTGTTTCATGATATTGCACCCTTCCATGAAGAACTCCAATGTGAAATGGAAAGAATCAGTTTGCAAAACCACATTAAAAGCAATCAGAAGACCCATCTCATCCATTGTTAGTTTACATTTACTTCATAACAAATGAGTGTGAGGATATGCAAACTATATCCAAATTAATTTCTCTTTTCAGTCTCCTACCTAAGTATGGGTGTATTTATTTTCAATAGAGTAAATACAGTGAAGGTTCACTAGGTTTGCTCCAGGATGGTGTTTGTGCTTTACGAGGAATTATTACACACACCTGGCATGTTCTGTCTTGAGCTTAGAAAAAGAAGTGATATCACTGCAATGTATAAAGTTATTCTAGGCCATGAAAGGGTGGTTGTGGAATTGATGTGTCCCTGACTTTGTAGTCACATTTTCAGAATAAAGGACTGGGGTGAGTAGAAACATCTTCTCCCTGAGAGTGCTCAGTCTTTGGAATCCTTTATCCAACTAGACTGTAGTGGCTCAATCACTGAACTGATGGAATCACTGATTGGTTTTTGGGTCTTAATGGGAGTTGGGGATGTGGATCAGTGCTGAGGTAAAGGATCAACCATGGCAATTCAAGTCTGAAGGACCAACTGAACTACTCCCTTTTCATATATTCCTATCCTTATCTTTCATGTCCTACGGTATAGAATTTCAGCTACAGAACTATGTAACACCAAAGGTAGCCATTGGCGCTCAGTCTGGTGAAGGAGTTAACATCATTTTGCTGCTTTTTCTCATTGGTGATACAATTGGGAAAGACAAAGCCAAACTAATCCATTGGAATACATGATGTTCATACAGGATGCCATAACATTTGCTATTTTTAAAAGGACAAGTAAATACAAGGCATTTGGTGTCCATTGGGATCTTTGTTAATAAGAGGTTTCAGTGAATGCTGAAAGGATCCAGGTCGTCACAGCAACAGCAGAGAACCATAACCACTGGCCCTCTGCTGCAACTAACCAGCATCACATACTTTCAACACTGAGACCATAAGATCACAAAACACAGGAGCAGAATTAAGCCACTTAGTCCATTGAGTGCCCTTCACCATTCCATCATGGCCAAAATATTATCCCTTTGAAACCTAATCTCTTGCCTTCTCCCTGTTACTTTTGATACCCTTACTAACCAAAAACCTAACCTCTGCTTTAAGTATATTCAATGACTTGGCCTCCACAGCAGTCCATGGCAATAAATTCCACAGCTTCACCACTCTCTGACTAAAGAAATTCCTCCTCATCTCTGTTCTCAATGGACATCCCTCTATTCTGAGGCTGTGCCCTCTAGTCTAGACTCACTCACTATGGGAAACATCCTCTCCACATCTATGCTGTTCAGGCCTTTCAATATTCAATACATTGAAATGAGACCCTCCCCCTCCCCTCATTCTTCTAAACTCCAGTAGTTACAGGCCCAGAGCCACCAAATGCAACTCATACGTTAACCCTTTCATTCCTAAAATCATTCTCGTGAACCTCCTCTGGATCTTCTCCAATGCCAGAACATCTTTCTTTTTTGTAATTTATTTTTTTATTGAAGTTATTCAAACTAACATTTCCATAAGATGTATTTCAGACATTGTACATATGTATCATATAATCACATACGTCACAAAATCTCCACAAAGTAGTTATCTGGGGTATACACTTATAGAAATGAGTGGAAAGAGAAAAACAATCAAAAGGAAAGAACTATGTACAAGTAGGGAGTGATACTTTTTTTTTAAACAGATTCATTGATTTGTGAGAATAAAATCAGGCCTATGAGGCATTATGTAGTTAAACCATTTTTCCCAGTATGAATCAAATTGTTCCACCTGATGATTAACAGATGCTGTTATCTTCTCGATTTTGTAAATGTCCATTGTAATTTCCATCCATGTATTTAAAGTTGGGCTCTCCTGTGATAACCATTTCCTAGTTTTTACCAGCCACCAGCAGTATATTCATTAAATATTTATCTCTTTTCAACCATTCTTGAGGTATATATCCAAAATATATGGTCTTACTCTCCAAGGGTATTTCACATTTAAAGATGTCTTGTAGGGCATTGTGTATCCCCCTCCAATAATTTGTGATAACAGGGCAGTCCCAAAATATATGATAATGATTTGTATTTTGATTTCCACAATTTCTTCAGCAAACAGTGAGGTTTCTATCATAATGGGATTTCTGAGAGGGTGTAATAAAATATCTTATCAAGTTTTTCCATCCAGACTCCCTCCATTTCTGTGAATTGGTACACTTCCATTGATATCTCCATATTGTTGTCATTCTTTTTCAGATATAATTATCCCTCCTACCTTCTCCCATTTTGTTTTAATGTATGAAGTCCAATGTGTTTTAAGATTTGACAACCCATTATACATGCTTGAAATGATTCTACTACCATTATCTGAATTATATGCTTTTCTAAAGAGCTCTATCAAGCATGTATTTACCTTGGTTACATTTTTAAGCATCTTATTAACATATTGTCACATCTGTAAATACCGATAAAAATCTTGTTTTTCTAATAAGTGTTTCTCTTTAAGCATTTCAAAACTGAACAGTGTTCCTTCTTTCATTATGTTGCAAAGAACTGTTATTCCTTTAGCTGTCCAGTCCTTAAATCTAGCATCTAATTTATTTGGTGGAAAATCCGAGTCAGATGCACACCATTTAAGAATTGCAGTATCTCCCTCTAGATTATATTCTTTTATAGTAGTTTTCCATATTTTAAGAGTCAATTTCACCCATGGGTTATCAATAGTATTTATGTACCTTTGCAGGTTGTTATCAGCCAAAATTGCTCGTATGGGGATGGGAAGTACCTACTCCTCAATGTTTTTCCATTGAGCGTCATATGATGGGTTGCACCAACATATCACAGCTCTCAGCTGTGCTGCAGAATAATAATCTCTAAGAGAAGGTAGGCCCCATCCCCACTTTTCCTTTGCTAATTGCAAAGTTTTGAGACGAACTCTAAGCCTTTTACCCTGCCAAATATACCTTGATAGCATCTTGTTCCATTCATTGAATTGATTTTGATTAATCTGTATTGGTAGGGTCTGAAAGAGATATAACAGTCTAAGCAGTATATTCATTTAACTGATCACAATACTCCAAGTGCTGTATGGCCAATGATTATAAAGACTCAGCATCATATCCCTGCTCTTATATTCTAGTCCACTTGAAATGAATGCTAACATTGCATTTGCCTTCCTCACCACTGACTCAACCTGCAAGTTCACTGTTAAGAAATCCTGCAAGAGGACATCCAAGTCCCTTTGCATCTCTGATTTTTGAATTTTCTGCCCATTTAGAAAATAGTCTATGCCTTTATTCTTTCTACCAAAGTGCATGACTATACACTTCCAGACACTATATTCCATCTGCCACTTCTTTTCCATTCTCCCAATCTGTCCAAGTCCTTCTGCAGACTCCCTACTTCCTCAACACTATCTGCCCCTCCACCTATTGTTCACAAACTTGGCCACAATTCCATCATCCAAATCATTGACATGAAAAGAAGTGGTCCCAATACCGATCACTGTACAACACCACTTGTCACCAGCAGCCAACCAGAATAGGCCCCTTTTTTCTGACACTTTGCCTCCTGCCAATTAGTCAACCCTCTATCCATGCTTGTATCTTTCCTGTAATACTATGGGGTCTTATCTTGTTAAGCAGCCATGTGTGTGGTACCTTCTCAAAAGCCTTCTGAAAATCCAAGTAAACAACGTCCTCTAACTCTCTTTTGTTTACCTTGCCTGATATTTCCTCAAGGAATTCCAACAGATTTGTCAGGGAAGCTTTTCCATTGAGGAAGCCATGCTGACTTTGAAAAATCATTATTAATGCTTCCACAATCTCTTCAATCTCAGTTTTTTTTTAATATTTTCTCTCCACTTGGAAAGTAGTCAACCCTTTCAGCCACCTCTTTCAGAACCCTGGGGTGTACACCATCTGATCCAAGTGACTTACCTACCTTCAGGCCTTTCAGTTTCCCAAGAACCTTCTCCCTAGTAATGGTAACTTCATACACTTCATCCCCCTGATACCTGGAACTTCCACCATACTACAAGTGTCTTCCACAGTGAAACATTAAATCATGGACTCCAACATCTTCCCAACAATTGAGGTCAGGTGAACTTTCCAATAATTTCTATTCCTCTGTTTCCCTCCCTTCTTAAATAGTGGAGTGTCATTCGTAATTTTTCAGTCCTCCGGAACCATTCCAGAATATACCGGCTTTTGAAAGATCTTTACTAATGCCTCCACAATCTGTTCAGCTAACTCTTTCAGAAATCTGGGGTGTAGTCCATCTGATCCAGGTGACTTATCAGCGTCATTTTCTAGAGGTCCGATATCCACTCTTACCTCTCTTTTACTCTTTATATATCTGAAAAACCCTTTGGTATTCTATTTGATATTATTGAGATGAGCATGTACACTAAAAACAGAATACTGCAGTGCTACATTGATTTTTTTCCTGACTTATGGAAGTGAATACTGGACCATTTCCCCAGCAATGGAAAAGCGACTAGAAGCTGCTGAATTATGGCTCTACAGGAGAATGTTAAAAATATCATGGACCACACACATCAGAAGTTCTCAGAAGAGTCCAAGCAGTTAGATCACTCATACCAACAATAAGAGAAAGGCAACTCAGATTCCTAGGACACATCATGCAGAAAGATGAACTAGAAACACTAATACTCTCTGGAAAGATCGAGGGGAGCAAACCTAGAGGAAGACCTCAGCTTATGTACATCAAAAGCCTAGCCAGGTGGCTACACATCAAGGAAATGGAGGTCATCCAAAGCAGTTTTTATGGAAATGAACAGTCAACGTTTCAGGACAAGCCCTCACTTCAGGACCAGGAGAAGGGGGAATACGCTAGAATAAAAAGGTGGGAGGAGGGGAAGGAGGACTAGCCAAAAGATGATAGGTGAAGCTAGGTGGGTGGGAAAAATAGCGGGCTAGAGAAGAAGGAATCCGATAGGAGTGGAGAGTGAACCATGAGAGAAAGGGAAGGAGGGGAAATGGGAGAAGATGATAAGCAGGTGAAGAGAAGAGCTGAGAGGCCATAGTAGGGAATAGAAGAAGAAGAAAAGGAGAGTGAAATTTTTCAGGAATAAGAAATTGATATTCATGCCATCAAGTTGGAAGCTACTCAGGTGTTGCTTCTCCATCCTGAGAGAAGCCTCATCGTGGCACAAGAAGAGGCTATGGACCGGCACGTCCGAGCGAAAATGGGGACAGAAATTAGAATGTTTGGCCATGGGGACATTCCGCTTTTGATGGATGCAGTGGAGGTGTTCAACGAAGCAGTCCCCCAGTTTACAGCAGCTCTCACCACTGTAGAGGAGGCCGCATCAGGAGCACCAGACACAATAGACGACCCCAACAGAATTGCAGGTGAAGTGTTGCCTCACCTGGAAGGACTGTTTGGGGCACTGAATGGAGATAAGGGAGAAGGTAAATGAGCAGGTGTAGCATTTCGGTCGCATGTAGGTGTATGTACCAAGAGGGAGATTAGTGTGGAGGGACGAATGGAAAAGTGAATCACAGAGGGAACAATCCCTGTGGAAAGTCAAGAGTGAGGATAAGAGGTAAGTATATGTTTGGTGGTAGTATCTCCTGATGATAGCAGATGTAGTGGAGTATGATGTGTTGGATGTGAAGGCTCATATGATGGTAGGTAAGGACAAGAGAACTCTATCATTGTTAAGGTGGCAGGAAGATGAGCTGAGTGTGGATATTTGGGAAATGGAGGAGGTGTGGGTGAGAGCAGCATCAATGGTGAAGGGAAGGAAACCCTGCTATTTGAAGAAAGAGAACATCTGTGATACCCTGGAAAGGAAATCCTCATCCTGGCAACAGATGCAGCAGAGATAAAGGAACTGAGAAAAGGGAATGGCATTTTTACAGGAGACGGTGGGAAGACATAAAGTCAAGATAGCTGTGGGAATTGTTAGGTTTATAAAATATATCAGTAGACTGTTTGTCTCCAAAGATGGAGACAGATGGATTGAGAAAGGGGAGAGAGGTGTCAGAAATGCACTTTGAATTTAAGGGCAGGGTGGAAATTAGAGGCAAAGTTGATGAACTTGATGAGCTCAGTACTGGTGCATGAAGCAGGACTAATGCAGTCTTCAATGTAGTAGAGAAAGAGCTGGGGAGCATTACCATGGAATATTTGGAATATGGACATCAGTGGACATGAATGTAGCCCTCAAAGAGGCAAACATAGCTGAGGTCCATACAGGTGCCCATGGCTACTAACTGAGTATGGAGAAAATGGGAGGAACCAAAGGAGAATTTGTTGAGGGTGAGCGCCAGTTTTGCCAGATGGAGGAGGGTGGTGGTGGAGGGGAACTGGCTGGGTCTGTTGTTGAGTAAGAAGTGGAGTGCTTTAAAGCTTTCTTGAAGGGGGGCTAGAAGTGTATAGGGATTGGACATTCAAAAGAGGCAGTCAGGGCCAGGAAATTGTAAGTTGTTGAGGAGATCATTATTATTTTATATTTATATTATAAATGGAGGTTCTTATGACATGTTATAACATGGCAGAAGATGCTGCATTGAAAGGATGGCTTCAAGAGGGAGATGACCCATACTGTTGACAGTGAGGGAGAAGGGAAATGACATTTCATGTGATGGGATGGTTTGGGATGGTACAGTTCAGGTGGAGAAAGATCAGGAGAACAGAAATTTAAATGAAAAGAAGGAATCGGGTGACCAACAGTTGAAGATTTTGGTGGGGGGTTGAATTAAGGGAGACAGGATTATATATATTAAGGCCAGCATTTGAGGGACAGTAGATTTGGTACAATGCTATTGAGTAGTTCATTTGTGTGGCAGACCCAGTCTGGGTTTGTCCTAAGTATATTGTGGTGTTCTGGGAATGCCCAGCAAGGAGATACCCTGTGACATCACAGTTGAAGGGAGCATTGTGCAAGGAATGTTGTAAACCCATTAACCCATAATGGAGCAGGCGGTGTCTCCTCCTCAAAGTAAAATAAATTAACTCAGAAAAAGTCATGATTATATTTCCTTCTGGAATAATCTGATGTGTGGTTATATGACACAGAGAAGAAAACAAGCCCAATGCAATGGAGGTTTAATTTTTAATTCTTTTTTAACTGAACCCACTCAAAGAGCAAAGAGCTGGTGATATAGCTGTGATGGCATGTACAACAGAGTGAAGCTCATGAAAAAGGCTTGTACTACCGTAGCTGAAAAAATGGCAAATCACTTCACGTGTAAAATATTCTGCCAGCGATAACTCCTTTGAAATAAATCTATATTAACCATCTCTGTGGGAGTGAATGCATTGACTATTAATGGTAAAGGTACTGCCTAGATTACTGCAAACATAAAATTAGATTTCCACTAATTCATACCAGTTTGTATTCAATGACAAATATTTTAGCCTTGATGTGGAGAATGCATGACCTACATCATCAAAATCATCCTAGATCTTGATTGCAGATGCCATTCGATTTGTTTCATGTTGAAAACTGCAGCTGCTCTCCACTGATAAGACCAAACAATGCAGAGTCTTATGCCCATTCAGTAGCTCAAATAGAAAGGTTGTGTTTCTGATCGGTCGATAGCATTCAACAATTCACAACTGTGCATCTGAATATACCTGGTGATATTTGTTAGTTCTTGTTCTGTTATGCCCTGCTACGTATTTGGCTTGTTATTTATTTCTCCTCCAGTCACTGACTTTGGAAAATTGCTTTGAGATTAGGCATTGTATTTTCCATTCCACCATATAATTTTTACATGTTTTTCATTCTTATTCACACTATCTTGATTTTTTTCTTCTCCACCCTGTTTCTCCATTCCCTTCAGGCACCTGATGCACCAACTGACGTATCTGACGTACCAGCAAAAGCTGTTCAATAATGTGAAAGGCTTTGTATTTCAGAGGAGGATAAACTGTGATTGCAACTTGACTTTCCATTGAACTTAAAAGATTCATGGTATTACTTCATAGCAGAGCAAGCAATTTCTCCCTGATGAAAATCAAACAAACCTTGTTGTTTCATCAGTCCTGATAAAGGATCTTGACCTGAAACTTTGACTATTTACTCTTTTCCATGCTGTCTGGCCTGCTGAGTTCCTCCAGCATTTTGTGTGTGCTGTTTTGATTTCCAACATCTGCAGATTTTCTCATGTTTATGAAACCTTGTTGGTACCGCAAAACTGAAATGAAAACTGAAGTATGTGTGAAGCAGCGCAAGGATCAGCCAGCATCAATGGAAAGAGAAACAGGGTGGAAAGAGAGAAAACAAATTAGTTTCACTGGCAGAGAATGTGAAAGTTGACAAAGGTAATATCTCTGATAGAGTGAGACCAAATGACAGTTAAACAGTTAGATTATGCTTCTTTGCTTGTTTTGTGCATTGTTAACACCAGAGCTGTGGGACTTGCCAGCAGGCCAGGCTGTATTCTCAGAAAGAGCAAAGCTGACAGAAGGATAAATTGACTGAAATGGCCAGTGCTGATACATAGAGCAAGAGTAAGTTATCTTAAATTTCCCAATTCAATATTGAGTCTGGAAGATTGAAAGTTGCCAGATGTAAGATGAGATGTCTATCAAGCCTGCTTTGGCCATGTTGTAACAGTTCAAGAGTGGTATCACAAAATTGCTGTTGAATTATATCACTGCATTACATCAGTAAACATCAAAAAGAATATGTTATTAGTTGCAAAGCACTTCCTGAGTTTGGAAATGGTGGTATGTAAATGAAAAACCCTCCTGTTTTAAGTGGTGATATTACTCCTAATAACAAAACCTACAACTAGGGCCAATGAAAGGAAATTTCTTCACTGCAAGCATGCTGAATCTTTGGAATTCTCTGCCCCTAAAAGCTACAGAGACTTACTTAATAGTTGGGGACAAAGCAGAGGTCGATAGCTTCCCTGACATTAAAGGGATATGTGACTGGACAGTGAAATGTTATTTAAAGTAGAATGGATGGATCAGGTTTGAGGTCCTAATGAATTGACTCAACTGCATGTTATGATGTCTGAAACATTTCTAATTATTATTGTACAATTTTAAATTTGGATTCTTATGTACAAATTATATTGAAAATGTCAGCCTAGGATTTTCTCAACTGAGCAGAAGAACCTCACAAGACCAGTTGCAGAGTTCTGGTGTGTTTAAGTAACCACTTTCAGCTAAGAAGCCACTTCTTTCTCTGCGGTTAGTAATATATAATTTAAATGTAATTTTAAATGCAATAGCTTCTTATAATTAAATTTACATGCAATAAAATTAACTTAAACTCCATTTGTAGCCTCCCACATATGAATGTTGTCATGGCTATGCAAAGCTTCCTGCGTGGGGATGTACAATATTGTTTATTGGAAGGATTACTCTGGATAATGAGGAATGATGAGGTCTATACTTGTCACATAACATAGAAACATAGAAAACCTACAGCACAATACAAGCCCTTCAGCCCACAAAGCTGTGCCGAACATGTCCTTACCTTAGAAATTACTAGGGTTACCCATAGCCCTCTATTTTCCTAAGTTCCATATACCTATCCAGGAGTCTCTTAAAAGACCCTATCGTATCTGCCTCCATCACCGTCATTGGCAGCCCATTCCACACACTCACCACTCTCTGCGTAAAAAACGTAACCCCTGGCATCTCCTCTGTACCTACTTCCAAGCACCTTAAAACTATGCCCTCTCATGTTAGCCATTTCAGCCCTGGGATAAAGCCTCTGACTATCCACACGATTAATGCCTCTCATCATCTTATACACCTATAGAACATTTTAAGGAAGCCTACATGATGATGATACTGAGGTGTACAATTGATTTCAGGTTCCAAAAAGGAAAGTGCACTTGTCAGGTTATTTAAAAAATTTTATTTAGAGATGCAGCATGATAATTGCCGACATTCTATTAGTTATTAGATTTTTAGATTAGTTTTTGCATAATAAATTTTCTTTTTTTTCTTTTTTCCTTTTTATTTTTTCTTTTTATTTTATATTATGATACACCTAGGTTTGCCTTGTTTATTTGTATATTGTATCTTTTACGATGTGGGAGTACTCATTTATACTGTAATCATTGTTTTTGTAATCTTTTATAGTTAGTTGAAATATGTACGTTTGTAATCCCATTATCTATGTACCAATTTTATTTTGTTGTTATTAATAATGATAATAAAAAGATGGAAAAAGAAAGATAATCACCCACGTCAACCAATTGCACCCATGTGACCAATCCACACGTCTTGAGAATGTGGGAGGAAGGTGTTGAGTCATTGTGGATAGAGCTAAGGAACTACAAGGGTAAAAAGACCCTAATGGGAATTGTATACAGACCCACAAACAGTAGTCAGGATGTGGTCTACAAGTTACAACAGGATACAGAAAATACGTGCCAAAAGGGCAATGTTACAGTAGTCATGGGGGATTTCAATATGCAGGTAGATTGGGAAAATCAGGTTGGTGCTGGATTTCAAACAGGGAATTTCTAGAGTACCTACAAGATGGCTTTTTAGAGCAGCTTGTGGTTGATCCCACTATGGGGATCAGCTATTCTGGATTGGGTGTTGTGCAATGAATCAGAATTGATTAAACAGCTTAAGGTAAAAGAGCCCTCAGGGGCAAGTGATCACAGTATGACTGAATTCACCCTGAAGTCAGATGTATCAGTATTACAGTGGAGTAAAGGGAATTATAGAGGCATGAGAGAGGAGTTGGCCAATACTGAATCAGAATCAGAATCAGGTTTATTATCACTGGCATGTGATGTGAAATTTGTTAACTTAGCAGCAGCAGTTCAATGAAATACATAATCTAGCAGAGAAAGAAAAAAATAATAAATAAAATAAAACATGATAAAACATGATAATAAATAAATAAATCAATTACATATATTGAATAGATTAAAACTGTGCAAAAACAGAAATACTGTATATTAAAAAAGTGAGGTAGTGTCCAAAGCTTCAAAGTCCATTTAGGAATCAGATGGCAGAGGGGAAGATTGGAAAAGAGCACGAGTGGGGATGATGGCAGATCAGCAATGGCTGGAATTTCTGAAAGCAATTTGGAAGGCACAGGAGATATATATATCCCAAAGAGGCAGAAATATTCTAAGGGCAAGATGTCACACCTATGGTTAACAAGAGAAGTGAAAGCCAACATAAAAGCCAAAGAGAGTGCATATAATATAGAGTATATTAGTGTGAAGTTAGAGGTTTGTGAAGCTTTTAAAAACCACCAGAAGACAACTAATAAAGTGATTAAGGTAAAGGTGGAATATGAAAGTAAGCTAGCCAATAATATTAAAGATGATAACAAAAGTTTCTTCAGATACATAAAGTGTAAAAAAGAGGCGAGTGGATATCAGACCTCTGGAAAATGATGCTGGAGAGAGAGAGTAATGGGAGACAAGGAAATGGCAGATGAACTGACTAAGTATTTTGCATCAGTCTTCACTGTGGAAGACACTATCAGTATGGTGGAAGTTCCAGGTGTCAGGGATCATGAAGTGTGTGAAGTTATCATTACTAGGGAGAAGGTTCTTGGGAAACTGAAAGGTCTGAATGTAGATAAGTCACCTGGACCAGATGGTGTACACCACAGGGTTCTGAAAGAGGTGGCTGAAGAGATTGTGGAAGCATTAATAATGATCTTTCCAGAATCACTGGATTCTGGAATGGTTCTGAAAGAATGGAAAATTGCAAATGTTACTCCACTCTTGAAGAAGGGAGAGACACAGAAAAAAAATAAGTTATAAGCCAGTTAGTCTGATCTCAGTGGATGGAAAAATGTTGGAATTGATTGTTAAGGATGTGGTTTTGGGTTATTTGGAGGCACATGATAAAATAGGCCATAGTCAGCATGGTTGCCTCAAAGGAAAGTCTTGCCTGACAAATCTGTTGGAATTCTTTGAAGAAGTAACAATCAGGAGAGACAAAGGAGTATCTGTTGATGTTGTGTACTTAGATTTTCAGAAGGTGTTTGACAAGGTGCCACTCATGAGACTGCTTAACAAGCTATGAGCCCGTGGTATATTACAGGAAAGATTCTAGCATAGAAAAAGCATTGACTGATTGGCAGGAGGCAAAGAGTGGGAATAAAGGGAGCCTTTTCTGGTTGGCTGCTAGTGAATAGTGGTGTTCCACAGGGGTCTGTGTTGGGACTGCTTCTTTTCACATTATATGTTGATGATTTGGATGATGGAATTGATGGCTTTGTTGCAAAGTTTGCAGATGATATGAAGATAGGTGGAAGGGTAGGCAGTTGTGAGTGAGTTGTGAGGCTACAGAAGTGCGTATACAGATTAGGAGCATGGGCAAAGAAGTGGCAGTTGGAATACAATGTCCATAAGACATGCCAGGAAGTGTATGTTCATGCGCTTTGGTAGAAGAAATGAAAGGGTTGACTACTTTCCAAGTGGAGAGAAAATATTTTTAAAAAACTGAGGTGCAAAGGGACTTGGGAGTTATTGTGCAGGATTCCCTAAATGTTCATTTGCAGGTTAAGTCTGTGGTATGGAAGGCAAATACAATGTTAGCATTCATTGCAAGAGGACTAGAATATAAAAGCAAGGATGTAATGTTGAGACTTTATAAAGCTCTGGCGAGTCCTCACTTGGAGTTTTGTGGGCAGTTTTGGGCCCCTTATCTTAGAAAAGACATTCTAAAACTGGAGAGGGTTCAAAGGAAGTTCATGAAAATGATTCCAGGATTGAATGGCTTATCATATGAGTAGCGTTTGGTGGCTTTGACCTGTATTCTATTCACTGGAATTCAGAAGAATGAGAGGTGACCTCATTGAAACCTATTGATTGATGAAATGCGTTGATAGAGTGGATGTGGAGAGAATGTTTCCTATGGTGGGAGAGTCTAAGAACAGAGGACACAGCATCAGAATAGAGGTGAATTCAATTAGAACGAAGACTATGAAGAATTTCAAAGAGAGAATCTGCAGATGCATGAACCTGAAACGTTGACTGTACTTTTTTCCACAGATGCTGCCTGTCCTGCTGAGCTTCTTCCGCATTTTGTGTGTGTTGATGAGTTACAAGAAGTTGTCATTTTGAATGTAGTAAAATGTCTGACAGTATTTCATACAATGAGTGCTGACGAGTAAAATAATTGATAATGAACCAAACAAAGAATTAAAATGATTTGGAGGAAGGCAGGTTCATCCATGGTATAAGGCTGGAGAGTGGCGGGTGGGGGGAAGGAAGGAATCTGTGCCAATAAGAAATTGGAACACAAGTATACGAATTAGGAATTTGATACTTTCCAAGGTCAGATGACACTGTAGGCCACTGAGCTAAGTGTTTGAGACTTGGTGTAATCAGCACAATCCTGATTTAGAGATGCTGGAAAGCAAATAGGTCCTGGAAACCTGTCACACCTTGTCCTGTCTTCCCTCCCTGTGTTGCCTTGTGCATTCACACTCACTGACTACACAGGAAGAATGGCTTTGTGGACTCCAGGACTTTGAGTCAGGGGAGAAGAAGTAAGTAATAAAATGAGTGAGTCAGTGGTGAAGGATGCAGGTGTGGTTCATGGATCGTGGTGGATCCTGGAGAATAGAAATGAAGCAGCTGTTCTTTAGAGTGAGCTAGCTCATTATAGGTCCTAAGACTCAGCTGGTCAGAGAAGGAACATGGTTCATGGCAAAGAAACATCCTTTCCACAATCTCCATCAGCACAGGTTCACCACAATGCTGTGTGCTAAGCTTCTTACTGTACTCACTTTATACTAATGACTCTGTGGCTAAGCACTCAGTGTCAGCAAGACCAAGGAACTGATTATTAACTTCAGGAGGAGGAAACCAGAGGACCATGAGCCAGTCCTCATCGGGGAATCAGAGATGCAGAGGATCAGAAACTTTAAATTCCTTGTTGTTATCGTTTCAGAGGACCTGTCCTGGGCCCAGCACATAAGTGCAATTATGAAGAGAGCATGTCAGCACCTCCAGTTCCTTAGGAGTTTGCAAAGATTTGGCATGACATCTAAAACTTTAACAAAATTCTATAGATGTGTGGTGGAGAGTATATTGACTGGCTGTATCACAGCCTGGTATGGAAACACCAATGCCCTTGAATGGAAAATCCTACAAAAAATAGTGAATATGGCTCAGTCCATCACAGGTAAAGCCCTCCCCACCATTGAGCATATCTACACGGAGCATTGTTGCAGGAAAGCAGCATCAGGGATCCCCACCACTGAGGACATGATATCTTCTCAATGCTGCCATCAGGATTAAGGTACAGGAGCCTCAGGACTCACATTACCATGTTCAGGAACAGTTATTACCCCTCAACGATCAGGCTTTTGAATTAAAGGAGATAACTTCACTCAACTTCACTTGCCCCATCATTGAAATGTTCCTACAACCTTTGGACTCACTTTCAAGGTTCAGGAGCAGTTATTGTTATTATTTCTTTCTTTTTGTATTTGCACAGTTTGTTGTCTTTTGCACACTGGTTGAATGCCCAAGTTCAAATCAAATCAAATCAAGTCAAGTTTAATTATCACTCAAACCATACATAAATACAGCCGAATGAGACCTGTGGCCAAAGTGCAAAAACATAAACATGCATTCAAAATAGCAGGAGAGGTGAAAAAGAACATAGTCACGCAAGAAAATATGTTAATGTGGTTGGAGCGGTCTTTTATTGATTCTATTATGGATATTACTCCATTAGAGATACATTGATTATGCTGGAAAAAAAATAATTTCAGGGTTCTGTATGGTAACACATATATACTTTGATCATAAATTTACTTTGAACTTTTACTGATATATTTTAACAATTTAGAATTACACGCAGGATAAGATTGGAGGTGAGGGCAATGAGCTGAATTTCTGGAGCAGGGAAATTGGTCAGATAGTGCCCAGGACAGAACTGAGGGTCTGAGAGCCTTTGCTCTGGACAGAAAAAATGATGTTCTGCACTACAAAGTGTTAAATCTGCAGTCTTCTTCATTTCCCCCCAGGCCTAAGTTGCACAGGCAGTCAGTCAGTCTGTGCTGAGTGAAACACTTCGCAGGAAATGTCTTATATGAAATAGATGACTGTTGATCCACCTAATATTGATGAATGCAGCCTTCTGATACGCTTGATTCTTTGAAAAAGTAATGTATTATATTAGTGACTGGTACGTATGTAATGAAAGGGTAGTACATTTCGTTAATGCCTGCTTGTGTATAGAGCCTCATTTCAGTTTCTGAAGTCTTGCACCATTTCATCTGGCAACCATTAATGAGAGACTGTGAATATCAAAATTCAGTGTATGGGGAGCAGTAAAAGCTTGGGTTAGTCACTTGTTTTCAAATCCCAAGACATGTCTGAACCTTGTGTGGAAGAAAGGAGCTGCTTGTGCAGCCTTTTAGAATTCTCATTCAACTGTGACCACTGAACTTCTGAAACTATTGCACAGGGATCTCTTGAACATCTCCAGCTGCCCTTCAGCTGCCTCCTTCACATTCTAGGCTCTGACATAAACTACTTTTAAACAACAGCTCTGACATGCTGTAATGACTGCTGCAAATCTAATCCACCAAAGACCATAAGTAGTTGGTGCTGCGTTAAACTGCTCAGTAAAGTGGAAGGTGTGCGAAAAGTCAAAAGATCCTGATGAAAACAGTAAAGAACAGGGAGATACAAGAGGCAGCAAATGCTGGAATCATGAGCAAAAATAAACTGCTGGGAGAACTCAGTGGGCCAAGCAGCATCTGTGGAAGCAAAGGGATGGCAAACACTTCAGGTTGAGACTCCGCCTCAGGATTGGATCCCGACCTGAAAGAACAGGGATGGAGCTGCTCTGTAATATTATGAAGACGAGAAGGTCATAGGGCCATTGAGTCTGCTCTGCAATTCCATCATTTACTTTCTCTCTTAACCCCATTCTTCTGCCTCTTCCCTGTAACCTTTGACACTCTTGCTAATCAAATCTATATCAACCTCTGCTTTAAATATACTTGAAGACTTGGCCTCCACCTCTGCCTGTGGCAAAGAATTCCACAGATTCACCTCTCTCTGGCTAAAACAATTCCTTCTCATCTCTGTTCTAAAGGGACACCCCTCTATTCTGAGGCAGTGCCCTCTGGTCCTAGACTCACGCACTATAGAAAACATCCTCTCCATGTCCAATCTATCTTGGCCTTTCAATATTCGATAAGTTTCCATGAGTCTCCTCCCCCCACTTCATTTTTCGAAACTCCAATGAGTACAGACCCAGAGCCATCAAACACTCCTGATATGTTAACCCTTTCATTCCCGGGATCATTCTTGTGAACCTCCTTGTGACTCTTCAATGCCAGCAAATCCTTTCTTAGATAAGGGGCCCAAAACTGTTCACAATTTCTGAAGAGCATAGGTAGGAGACTGTCTGTATTAGTGAATGGAATTGTGACTCAAGTATAGTCTTCTACTGTTGAAAATCTATAAGAGTACCCAACAAGCAACAGAAAAGTGGATACCAGTTTTTATAATTGGTCTTTTGGGAACTGATTAACAGTTTGAATTATTTCAAATACTGTACTTAAAACACAGATTTCTAGTCTAAACACTAATCCTGGCGGGGGTAAGTAGGAAGCTGGATCTTGTGTAGAGAGCAGTTAGATAGTCCTGGAAACCTTGAGAAGAATTACACCCAGTAATCTTATTAAGGAGCCTCAGTATTTTATGGAGAGTAATGACTGGCTGGGGGCATGCTACATACTGAGTTCCAATTACAGAGGTCAAATGATTCAAAATGTGAGAACGAAATATAGGCATGCAGAATTTAATTAATCTCTGCCCCACCACACTTTGTCTCCTTATCATCCCTTCTCAATTTTAAAATGGGGTTCACTTACCAATCTGCATTATCTTCTCTCATACTTATTACATTTTGCACCTTATGAAGCATTTTTCACTTACAATTTATTTGGATTAAATATGTAACAGCAGTTCAGAATGCGGCCCTATTTTATTTCAAATTGTTTTATATCATGGCTGAGATTGTGGAGTTACCTTTTCATACTTACTGGCACTCTTCAAGATGTGTAATTGCATTCCCAGTACCATTTCTAAAAGCTTCCCATGATTAGAGTGTCAAACACAAAAAAAAAATACTGCTGTGGTGTTCTCCACTGGTGTACTGAAAAAATTTACCTTCCAGCCCAGGAAATTAGAAACATAGAAACAGAAAACCTACAGCACAATACAGGCCCTAGTTCCACAATGCTGTGCCAATTACGTACTTACTTTAGAAATTACCTAGGGTTACCTATAGCCCTCTGTATTTCTAAGCTCCATGTACCTATTTAGGAGCCTCTTAAAAGGCCCTATCGTATCCACCTCCACCACCGGCAGCCCATCCCACGCACTCACCACTCTCTTCGCAAAAAACTTACCCCTGACATCTCCTCTGTACCTACTTCCAAGCACCTTAAAACTGTGCCCTCTCATGCTAGCCGTTCCAGCCCTGAGGAAAAGCCTCTGACTATCCACATGATCAATGCCTCTCATCATCTTGTACACCTCTATCAGGTCACCTCTCATCCTCCGTCACTCCAAGGAGAAAAGGCCGAGTTCACTCAACCTATTCTCATAAGGCATGCTCCCCAATCCAGGCAACATCCTTGTAAATCTCCTCTGCACCCTTTCTATGGTTTCCACATCCTTCCTGTAGTGAGATGACCAGAACTGAGCACAGTACTCCAAGTGGGGTCTGACCAGGGTCCTATATAGCTGCAAAATTACCTCTCGGCTCCTAAGTTCAATTCCATGATTGATGAAGGCCAATACACCGTATGCCTTCTTAACCACAGAGTCAACCTGCGCAGCTGCTTTGAGTGTCCTATGGACTCGGACCCCAAGATCCCTCTGATCCTCCACACTGCCTGTGTAGGTCTGTAGTCTAGTGTAGTTTTTGTGTTGTTTTATGTAGTTTCAGTGTAGTTTTTGTATTGTTTCATGTAACACCATGGTCCTGAAAAACGTTGTCTCATTTTTACTGTGTATTGTACCAGCAGTTATGGTCAAAATGACAATAAAAAGTGACTTGACTTGACTTGACTTGAAATAAATCATTTTTGAAAGACCATCAACCGGGCATCTCTAATGACTCTAATGACCTTCTGGAAGATATTTGTGTAGATTTTGATTCATTCTACTTAATTTTGGGCAGTAATGTCAAATTGTTGGCTGCTGCTAACCATATGAACTCCTACATATTTTTATTTCTTCAGCGGTTTGAATGGGGCGCGACCGCGCAAGCGCATGGAGGTCGGCCAGCGAGAACAGCGGGAAGAGTTTAAAAAGAAGACAGCTTTACAGAGTGGGAGTAGAGGGAGACAGAGTAGAGTTAGGCTTTGGCTCAATAGGGCTTCGGCGAAAACAGGTCGAGGCGAGGTAGGTTGCCCATGTTGAATACAGACAGGAAGTATGATGTGTGTGTGAGGCCAGTTTTCTGTGCTTGGTGTCAGATGTGGGAGGTCCTGGAGACCCAGCCTCCCGGACGGCCACATCTGCACCAGGTGCATCGAGCTGCAGCTCCCTATGAACCACGTTAGGGAACTGGAGATGCAGCTCGATGACCTTCATCTGGTCAGGGAGAGTGAGGAGGTGATAGAGAGGAGCTAATGGCAGGTAATGGCAGGTAGTCCTGGGGAGACTGATAAGTGAGTAACAGTCAGGAGAGGGAAGGGCAAAAGTCAGATATTAGAAAGTACCCCTGTGGCTGTCCCTCTTAACAATAAGTACTCCTGCTTGAGTACTGTTGGGGGGGGCAGCCTACCTGGGGGAAGCAACAGTGGCCGTGCCTCTGGCACAGAGTCTGGCCCTGTGGCTCAGAAGGGTAGGGAAAGGAAGAGGCTGGCAGCAGCGATAGGGGACTCTATAGTCAGGGGGTCAGACAGGCGATTCTGGGGATGCAGGAAAGAAACACGGATGGTATTTTGCCTCCAAGATGCCAGGGTCTGGGATGTTTCAGATTGCGTCCACGATATCCTGAAGTGGGAAGGTGAACAGCCAGAGGTCGTGGTACATATTGGTACCAATGACATAGGTAGGAAAAGGGAAGAGGTCCTGAAAAAAGACTACAGGGAGTTACGAAGGAAGTTGAGAAGCAGGACCACAAAATTAGTAATCTCAGGATTACTGTCTGTGCCATGTGACAGTGAGAATAGGAATAGAGTGAGATGGAGGATAAATGTGTGGCTGAGGGATTCGAGCAGGAGGCAGGGATTCAGATTTCTGGATCATTGGGACCTCTTTTGGGGCTGGTGTGACCTGTACAAAAAGGACGGGTTGTACTTGAATCCCAAGGGGACCAATATTCTGGCGGGAAGGTTTGTAAAGGTTATTGGAGAGAGTTTAAACTAGAATTGTTGGGGTGTGGGAACCGAACTGAAGTGACGGAGGAAAGTGAGGTTGGCTCACAAATAGAGAAAGCTTGTAGGTATTGTGAGAGGGAGGATAGGCAGGTGATAGAGAAGGGATGCACTCAGACTGATGGTTTGAGATATGTCCACTTTAATGCAAGGAGTATTATGAATAATGCTGATGAGCTTAGAGCGTGGATCAGTACTTGGAGCTATGATGTTGTGGCCATTACAGAGACTTGGATGGTGCAGGGGCAGAAATAGCTACTTGAAGTGCGAGGGAGGCAAAGGTCAAGTCAAGTCAAGTCACTTCTATTGTCATTTCGACCATAACTGCTGGTACAGTACATAATAAAAATGAGACAACATTTTTCAGGACCATGGTGTTACATGACACAGTACAAAAACTAGACTGAACTACGTAAAAAAAACAACACAGAGAAAGCTACACTAGACTACAGACCTACACAGGACTGCGTAAAGTGCACAAAAACAGTGCAGGCATTACAATAAATAATAAACAGGACAATAGGACGGATGCAGCATGTAGAGTAAATGTCCCTGATGGCAGGAAGAGAGACCCCGATGATCTTCTCAGCTGACCTCACTATCCGCTGCAGGGTCTTGCAATCCGAGATGGTGCAATTTCCGAACCAGGCAGTGATGCAGCTGCTCAGGATGCTCTCATACAACCCCTGTAGAATGTGATGAGGATAGGGGGTGGGAGATGGACTTTCCTCAGCCTTCGCAGAAAGTAGAGACACTGCTGGGCTTTCTTGGCTAAGGAGCTGGTGTTGAGGGACCAGATGAGATTCTCCGTCAGGTGAACACCAAGAAATTTGGTGCTCTTAACGATCTCTACCAAGGAGCCGTCGATGTTCAGCGGGGAATGGTTGCTCCGTGCCCTCCTGAAGTCAGCAATCTTCTCTTTTTTTCTGTTCACATTCAGAGACAGGTTGTTGGCTCTGCACCAGTCCGTTAGCCGCTGCACGTCCTCTCTGTAAGCTGACTCGTCGTTCTTGCTGATGAGACCCACCATGGTTGTGTCATCGGCGAACTTGATGATGTGGTTCGAGCTGTGTGTTGCAGCACAGTCGTGGGTCAGCAGAGTGAACAGCAGTGAACTGAGCACACAGCCCTGGGGGGGCACCGTGCTCAGTGTGATGGTGTTGGAGATGCTGCTCCTGATCCGGACTGACTGAGATCACCCAGTCAGGAAGATCCAGCTGCAGAGGGAGGTGTTCAGGCCCAATAGGCTCAGCTTTCCAGTCAGTTTCTGAGGGATGATTGTGTTGAATGCTGAACTAAAGTCTCTGAACAGCATCAGAACGTACTTGTATTTTTTCTCCAGGTGGAGAGTGGTGGCAATGGCATCATCTGTTGAGCAGTTGGGACGGTATGCAAACTGCAGGGGGTCCAGTGAGGGGGGCAGCAGGGTCTTGATATACTTCATGATGATGGACGTCAGTCCAACGGGACAGTAGACTTCTTCAGCACAGGGACGATGGTGGTGGCCTTGAAGTACGTTGGAACGGTGGCGCTGCTCAGGGAGATGTTGAAGATGTCAGTGTGAACATCTGCTAGCTGGTCTGCACATCCTCTGAGCACTCTACCAGAGATGTTGTCTGGACCAGCAGCCTTCCGTGGGTTGACCCTGCACAGGGTTCTTCTCACATTGGCCATGGAGAGACACAACACCTGGTCATTTGTAGGAGGGGTGGACTTCCTCACCGCCATGTCATTTTCCATCTCAAACCAGGCGTAGAAGTTTTTCAGCGCATCTGGGAGGGAGGCATCACCTGCACAGTCAGGTGATGTTGTCTTGTAATTGATGATGTCCTGGATGCCCTACTACATGCGCCGCAAGTCGCCGCTGTCCTGGAAGTGACTGTGGATTAGCTGGGCATGTGCATGCTTTGCCCCTCTGATGGCCCGGGACAGTTTGGGCCTTGCTGTTGTTAGGGCTGCCTTGTCGCCTGCTCTGAAGGCGGAGTCACGGGTCCTCAGCAATGCACGCACCTCTGCAGTCATCCATGGCTTCTGGTTAGCGTGTATAGTGATGGTCTTGGACAGAGTAACATCATCAATGTACTTGCTGATGTAGCTGGTCACTGATGCTGTGTACTCCTCTAAGTTGGTAGAGTCGCCATCGGTTGCAGCCTCCCTGAACATGTGCCAGTCAGTGTGCTCAAAGCAGTCTTGAAAAGCAGAGTTGGCTCCTGCTAGCCAGGCTTTCACCTGCTTCTGAACTGGTCTGGAGCGCCTGACGAGCAGTCTGTATGCTGGGATTTGCATAACAGAGATGTGGTCTGAGTATCCGAGGTGGAGGGGGGGGGGGTGGATTGGGGCTCTGCCCAGTATGCATCGGGGATAAGCAAGGTCTGACGCGTTCTCCCCCCTCGTTGCAAAGTCCACATACTGATGGTGGGGCACGGCACTGTTGATCAGAGATAGTGTCATGGCTGCAGAAAAGGAGGAAGTCATGGAGGGATTGTCTACAGAGTCTCTGTGGGTGGAAGTTTGGAACAGGAAGGGGTCAATATCTCCACTGGTTGTTTTTTATAGACCACCCAGTAGTAACAGGAATATCGAGGAGCAGATAGGGAGACAGATTCTGGAAAAGAGTAAAAATAACAGGGTTGTTGTGGTGGGAGATTTTAATTTCCCAAATATTGATTGGCATTTCCCTAGAGTGAGGGGTTTTGATGGGGTGGAGATTGTTAGGTGTGTTCAGGAAGGTTTCTTGATACAATATGTAGATAAGCCTACAACAGGAGAGGCTGTACTTGATCTGGTATTGGGAAATGAACCTGGTCAGGGGTCAGATCTCTCAGTGGGAGAGCATTTTGGAGATAGTGATGATAATTCTATCTCCTTTAACACAGCATTGGAGAGGGATAGGAACAGACAAGTTAGGGAAATGTTTAATTGGAATAAGGGGAAATATGAAGCTATTGGTCAGGAACTTGGAAACATAAATTGGAAACAGATGTTCTCAGGGAAACATACGGAAGAAATGTGGCAAATGTTCAGGGGATATTTGCATGGAGTTCTGTGTAGATACGGTCAATGAGTCTGAGAAAGGATGGTAGGGTACAGGAAGCATGGTGTACAAAGGCTGCTGTAAATCTAGTCAAGAAAAGAAGAGCTTACAAAAGGTTCAAAAAACTAGGTAATGATAGAGATCTGGAAGATTATAAAGCCACCAGGAAGGAGCCTAAGAATGAAATTAGGAGAGCCAGAAGGGGCCATGAGAAGGCCTTGGTGGACAGGATTATGGAAAACCCTAAGGCATTCTACAAGTATGTGATGAGCAAGAGGATAAGATGTGAGAGAATAGGACCAATCAAGTGTGACAGTGGAAAAGTGTGTATGGAACCGGAGGAGATGGCAGATGTACTTAATGAGTACTTTGCTTCAGTATTCACTATGGAAAAGATCTTGGCGATTGTAGGGATGACTTGCAGTGGACTGAAAAGTTTTAGCATATAGACATAAAGGAGGGGGATTGGAGGGTTGCAAATGTTGTTCCCTTGTTCAAGAAAGGGAGTAGAGATAGCCCAGGAAATTACAGACCAGTGAATCTTACTTCAGTGGTGAGCAAGTTATTGGAGAAGATCCAGACAGGCAGGAATTATGAACATCTGGAGAGGTATAATATGATTAGGAATAGTCAGCATGGCTTTGTCAAAGGCAGGTCGATCCTTCTGAGCCTGATTGAATTTTTTGAGGATGTGACTAAACACATTGATGAAGGTAGAGCCATAGATGTAATGTATATGGATTTTAGCAAGGCATTTGATAAGGTACCCCATGCAAGGCTTATTGAGAAATTAAGGAGGCATGGGATCCAAGGGGACATTGCTTTGTGGATGCAGAACTGGCTTGCCCACAGAAGGCAAAGAGTGGTTGTAGATGGGTCATATTCTGCATGGAAGCCGGTGACCAGTGGCATGCCTCAGGGATCTGTTCTTGGACCCCTGCTCTTTGTGATTTTTATAGATGACCTGGATGAGGAAGTGGAGGGATGGGTTAATAAATTTGTTGATGACACAAAGGTTGAGGGTGTTGTGGATAGTGTGGAGGGCTGTCAGAGGTTACAGTGGGACATCGATTGGATGCAGAACTGGGCTGAGAAGTGACAGATGTCAGCTATGGGTAAGCCTAGGTAGTTCTAAGGTCGGCACATGTTCAGCACAGCTTTGTGGGCTGAAGGACCTGTATTGTGCTGTAGGTTTTCTATGTTTCTACATGGAGATTTTTAACTTGAGCAAACCATTACCTATTAAACTCTGAGAACTGAGTCCCATCCTAATTATAAAGCCAGCTGGAATAGACATTACTCTTGATATATAGAATTTCGAATTTTCTGCTAGCCAACCAGATTATTTTATAGCTAAACCACAGTTTTCTATTCATCCTCTATCAGTCTTTCTGCCTTCAGTCTGAACTTAATTTGCTTTAGTGGGAAATTTAGTGGGCTGCATTTAATTACATATAGAATGACAGCTGGTTCAGAGTGTGTTACAGAGGGTGTAATGTGATCGAGGCATTCAGATGAAATCATGAACCACAGATTGTGTTACAGACTATAACTCATTGCATCTCAACCATTAATTCATGAAATAACAGTTAGGTTAGGGATGTGCATTTAAGAGGTCATATTGCCATTGAGGATAAAAATTCACTTAAAAAGGTTTCCGAAGACAGCAGTGTCTTGCTTTACTGTAATTTCATGTCTTACAATGAAAGGAACAGATTTATTTCTCTTTCTGTTGCTATGGTATTGGGAATCACCCAAACATTACAATAGACTACATGCTGAATGAAGCAATGAACTCAGTGCCAGGATTTTTACCATTGGAATGGATATAGCTCAGTAATTTAGTGCTCAGAAAGTAGATACTACTGTATATGGAGACATAACAAAATTAACACAGAAGATATCTCTAAGTGTTTTTCTTCCTTTGTAGGAATGCCTTGGAGCAACAATTACCAGATGGATTTAAAGTTACATATCAGATTAATGTTTTGAGGAAAGTGATTGTAACTGCAAAGTCACTATCAAATTTGTAAAGAGAGCAGAATGTTGTGTGTGGTCTGTCGTTTCATCAGGTGGCTACAATCACATTCCACAAAATTTCTGAAGCTTCATAGGTGCATCCAGTCTCTACAGTAATCAAGTCTGGTTTGGATCTGTCGGGGAGTCTTTTATGTTTCTCTTAGAGGCTCAATACCAGCAGGCTCTATTGTTGGGTCAGAAATGAGACTTTTATTCAGGATCACAATTTGATTGTCGAAATGACAGTAAACTTGACGACTTTTCACTAAGCAGGTGCCTTGTTAGGTCCTTCTTTGTGCTTACTCCCAAAAGAGGGCCATCTGGTGTTCAGACAACAATGTGCAGATAAAATATGCAGTCAGTTCCCAGATTATATAATGGTTCCACCCGAGGACTGTCCATAACCTGATTTCTCTGTAAATCAGACACGTCCATTTTCTATAACCATCCATATCATCTATATACACTTGTTATTTACTTTTTAAAATTTCATTGAATAATCACATAAACACTATCATTGTTAAATGAATATATACTGCTTTCTGTCACTAATGAATACCATGATGTAAACCAAGTCATTTGTAACCCAGCGAGCCCCTGTGGGCTCGGAGATGGCATCTGAGAGGGTGCTGTGCCTGAAATCTAGGGATGCTATGCTTCATGAATCAGGTGATCTTTGTGACTCATTCATTCATATAACTCTGACAAAAGTTATGCTTTGCTGATGAATATTGGTGTGAGTCAGAATAAACCAGTTTTATGCAACTTCTGGATATTTTAGCACCTGTTGGGAAAACCTGTCACTAGCAACTCCTAGGGTGCTCAACATTGCCCATTTTTAGCAGTGTGCTTTATTGGTACCTATCCACCACTGTGAGCATTTATTCTCTCCATCACCAGTGCACTGAGGCTGCAAACTACTGCAGCTACTTTCCCTGGCTACTCCAACAACACCTCTCTAACCCATGTTCTGTACAACCAAGGTAGACAAGAATAGCAAGGATGGGTATACTACTGCCTGCAGCTTCCCCTCCAAGTCACATACAATCCTATCTTCCAAATAAATTGTTCGTCCTTCAATGCCACTGGGCATAAATTCTGGAGTACCCTATCCTAAAGTGTCATGGCTGTGCCTTCACCCTCTAAGATTTTCCTGCATTTTCTGTTTTATTTTGGAAATTATCACAAATCTGCTTCACTCACAGAAAAAAAATCAAATTTCAATTGCAGAATACCTCATAGAAATGATTTATATAATAAATAAAATATCATATAAAATTTGGGGACCTCATGTGCATTACATGGCATTTGCAATTTTCACTCCAGGTTCTTTTACACACACACACACACACACACACACACACACACACACCTGTCAAACACTATTTGGATGCCACATCTGGGATTTTTGCTTAGCTTTGAGAAGTTCACTGCGATGTCTGCAAATAGGTCACACTTGATGTTGGTAACCTCACCTAAGTAAGTAAGTCTTCCACTGAATCTGCACAGCCCCTCCATCTGCTGTAGGAGCTCCACCAACTATATGCCCATTACACTTAGGGTCCTCATAGGACCTTTTTCAGCAACCTATCTCTCAACAACCTACCAATCTATTACCCAAAATAATCTGATCAAACCATTCCATCCAATTCCCGACACTCCCTCACCACAGCCCGTTACCCAACCTCCAATTATGATTCCCTGTCTGTTAATACCCACACTGATGATGAATGTAGCCTATATATTCACAATATCACTCCTAATCAATGATTTCAGTACCTAAAGAGGCTAAAAAAATTTGGCAATGTTATTATTGGCTCTTACCATTTTTTATTAATGCACAATAGAAAACATCTTATCTGGACGTACAGTATAACGGTTTGCAATGGCAACTCCTCTGCACATGACCACAAGAAACTGCAGAGAGCTGTGGACACAGCTCAGTACTTAACAGAAACCCACCTCTTCTCTGTGGACTCTGTCTAAACTTCTCCCTGCCTCAGTAAAGCAGCTGGCATACTCAAAGACCCCACCCACCTCAGACATCCCCTTTTCTCCCCTCTCCCATTGGGCAGAAGATACAAAAGCCTGAAAGTACGTACCACCAGTCTCAAAGACAGCTTTCATCCCACTGTCATCAGGCTCTTGAATGGACCTCTTGTATGTTAAAATGGGCTCTTGGCCTCAAAACCTACCTCGTTACAATCTTGCACTTTTTCATTTCCCTGCACTGCACTTTCTCTGTAGCTTTTACACTTTATTCTGCATTGTTATTTTACCTCAATGCATTGTGTAATGATTGGATCTGTATGAACAGTAAGCAAGACAAGCTTTTCACTGTATCTCAGTACACGTAACAATAATAAACTTATACCAATACCCCTCACTTTCACACAGTGACTGACACCAGCTCTGGCTCTACGATTTAATAGCCTAATCCACAATCATTTTTTTCAACTTGCACCTCTGATCCCTGCTCTGGTCTCAGACTTGCCTGATTATAATAGCAGAGTGTACAAAGAGCAGTCTCTCCTGATTTAAACCCTGCTCTGTAGTACACAAGGCTTTGAGACTCAAAATGCTGTGACTACTTAACCCGCTCTACAAACTTCTTCATCCAGCTCCATCAATGTACTGTATGCTTTTATTCTGTATTGCACCTGCAGTTTAGGTGGATGGGATTCTTATAAATTTGACTGAGAATGGCAGCAAGTGTGCAAAGGTAGAATTATGTGCATAGAAATGAGTGTGCGGCTAATGTATGTGTGTGCTGTGTGTGAGAGATTTAATGTGATTTATGTTAACTTGATGACAGAAATGTGAAACTCTTGTCCCAACACACTTTTGAGGTATGATCAATTGGAAGTCTCAATCCTAAGATAGATCGATATTTGACAGGATTGTGGCACAGATCTGCTGTGATCTAATTTAATGATGGAATGTTCCCATTGAACTAAATGGCCTTTTCCAGTTTCTATATTTTAAACATAATTCTGAGGGGGAGATTGGTATGAGAGTTGCAGGTGTTTACATAAGGACAGCAGAGAATTTAAATCCTATTCTGCAACAATCTAAAAATGTCTGTTTTTATTTACTGCTGATAGTCTGTCAGCCTCTGTATTATTCTTCCCTGTAGACGTATGTAATGTTTTCTCTGTAAGACTGTAACCAGATACCACATCCATTAAGAACTTTACATGGCTGATAGGTTTTGCAGCCACTGCCGGTGCTTAATTTGTTTCCCATGAAGTACATTTGTTTCACAGAGTTTTGACTCCTATCAGCTGAACTGCTGCCACATTGTACTAGCAGCTTTTGGAGTCAACCACCTCAATAACATAGAGGGATTTCATCACCAAAGCCAAGGATGTAGACTGTAATGTGAACTAGTAAGGCAACACAGCATTCTTTTAAAGCAATTGTAGAATAATTTATTCCACACTATTTGATACTATACCTCCTGTATGACCCTGAAAGGCCTCAAAAATTCCAGATTAGTTTCCTGGAAATGGCTGTGAGCAAAACACAGCAGAAACAAATCAGTTAGCTATTTAATAGGCTCCTGTAAAAAGCATCAAACTGGAGTTGAAAGGATGTGTGTCAGAAAATAAGATGCAGGAATACAGGTAAATAAGGAGCAGAGGGAACCTGATGAATGGGATTGCTCTGCATGTACCTGATAGGCCAAATAATCTCTTCCTGTAACATTATACATGTCTTAAAGCCCATCACTCCTTCTGGAGTACAGACCGCCAACGGAAGCACACTGGAGGCCTCTGTCCTGAGACAGTCTTTCAGTCTCACAAGGTGTAACTCATTGAAGGTCCTTCCTCTCTCAGGGATGAGATCTTCAGAGTTTCTGTTGGCATTTCTGTAATGCTGCATTTTTATGGGATATGGTTGCTAGCCCCATGCCCAACCCTCCTCCTTCCACAGGCAGGTTTCGGACTGTCCATGGCAAAGTTAACACTATATGTATAAGATGTTAATAAGACCATTCTATTAGGTAGGTATGTGTGAAGTTGATGATCAAATGCCAAGACCTACTGGCATGAATCCTAACATAATTGACAATCTTCCTTTAGTCTATACTCAATCTGTAGTTCCACCAAGCCAAGATAGACTGTCATGAAAATGGATCTAAGGTGCAGGTATTAATATAGCTCAAAATGTTGTACATTTATATGATTTTGCTATGAGAAACAAAACTCAACTGTCCTCATGATGGTAATTCTGTTTCTGTTGTCACGACTGAACAACTATGGACCTATCTCAGATGGGTCCACAGGTTAAACTTCCTCTACGTACCTTGTGAGATCTCATTTCAAGCCAACAGATAGAACATCTATCCTTTCCCTGACAGAATGGTAACTTTGGCTTCTGGATACTTGTCAAAAAGAAATAATTTAATGAGGACCTTAGAATTGCGGGTTATTGGGAGCTGGCACAAAAGAAGATGATGTCAGCATAGGTTAGTCACAATCATACTGATGAATGGTGATCAGGCTTGAGGCCTACTCCTGCTCCTTCCTATTTTCCCCTGTTCTTGTGCTCCTGATGAGTTGTTTGTAAAAGGTTGTGACAGAGAACACTTAGTAAATACACTCCTTACACATTGGCATTCACTCACACACAACCACTGCCTGATCATTCTGCTGTCATTGTGGTGAGTGTATCCATTCGCACCTCTCTTTTACTCTTTATATAGCTGAAAAAAAATCTTTTTGTATCCTCTTTTATATTATTTGCTAGCTTCATGTTTCATCTTTTCCCTCCTTATAGCTTTTTCAGTTGTTCTCTGTTGGTTTTTAAAAGTGCCCCAATCCTCTAAATTCCCACTAAGTTTTGCTTTATTATATATCCTGTCATTTGCTTTTATGCTGTCTTTGACTTCCTTTGTCAGCCACTGTTGCCTCATCCTTCCTTTAGAATACATTTTCATCTTTGGGATGTACCTGTCATGCACCCTCCAAGTGTTCCTATGAAACACCATCATCTGCCATCATCCTTGCCAGTGTCTCCTTCCAATCACAAACAGGAGAAAATCTGCAGATGTTGGAAATCCAAGCAACACACACAAAATGCTGGGGGAACTCAGAAGGGCAGTCCTGCTGAAGGGTTTTGGCCTGAAATGTCGACTACTCTTTTCCTAGATGTTGCCTGGCCTGCTCAGTTCCTACAGCATTTTGTGTGTGTTACTAGTGTCTCCTTCCAATCAATTTTGGCCAGTGTTATCTCATGCCTCTGTAATTCCCTTTACTCCACTGTAATGCTGATACGTCCAATTTTAGCTTCTACTTCTCAAGCTGCAGGATCAATTCTATCATATTATGATCACTGACTCCTAGAGGTTCCTTTACCTTAAGCTCCCTTATCAAATACATAACACAAAATCCTTAATTGCCATTCCCCTGGTGGGCTCAACTACAAGTTCAGTTGTAACCCATCCTTTTTGTACAGGTCATACATTCCCCAGAAGAGATCTCAATGATCCAGACATCTGAAACCTTGCCCCCTGCACCAATTCTTCAGCCATGTATTCATCCTCCAAATCATCCTATCCTTACTCTCATTGGCACATAACATAGGCAGCTATCCAGATTACTATCCTGGAAGCCTTGCTTTTCAGATTTTTACCTAACTGCCTATATTCTATATTTTGGATCACCTCCTTTTTCCTACTCATATCACTGTTACCAATATTTACCACGACTTCCAGCTGTTCACCCTTCTCTTTCAGAATGCTGTGGACCTAAACCAAAACATCCCTGCCCCTAGCACCTGGGAGGCAACATACCATTTGGGTGTCTCTATTGCACCCACAGAATCTCCCGAGTGCTCCCCTAACCGTGGAATCCCTCATCACTACTGCAGTTCTTTTCTCCCCACCTTCCCTTCTGAGCCACCCAGCCTGACTCACTAGTGTCAGAGACCTATTCACTCCATCTTCTTCCTAGTATGTCATCTGTGCCCCCCCCCCCACCCCAACTGTATCCAAAACGGCATAGTTATTGTTAAGGGAAACGGCACAAGGAAGGAGAATGGGTGGAGAGGGAGAATGGGTGGAGAGGGATAATAAATCACCCATGATGGAATTACATCGCAGTCATTTCTACTCCTTTGTCTTATAGTTTTATAATCTTCTGTGAGCAGGATTCAAACCATAATGCATTGCTTCATTGATTTCACTGCATACCTGAGTGTGCACATGCGTGTGTGCCTGTGTGTGTGTGTGTGTGCGCGCGCATGTGTGTGTGTATCTGTGAATGGCTTTGGGTTTGTGTTTGTGCATGTGTGTCTGTGTGTGCATGTGCACACGTGTGTGCATCTGTGTGTGCGTGCATGCATTTGTGTATATGTGCACATTTGTGCATGTTTGCATGTGTGTGAGTGTGTGTGTGTGCATTTGTGCATGTATATGTGTCTCTGTGTGTGCATGCATGTATGTGTATGTGCACACATGTGTGTGTGCGTGTGTGTGCATACATGCATGCATGTGTGTCTGTATGTGTCTCTGTGTGCTTGTGTATGCACATGTTTGTGCATGTATGTGTGTCTCTGTCTGTCTCTGTGTGCATGTGTATGTGTGTGTGTGTGTCTGTATCTGCATGTGTACGTATGTGTGTGTGTGAGAGAGTGTTTGTGTGTATGTGAACGTGTGTGTGTGTGCGCGCGCGCATATATCTGTGTTATGACTTCATTGTTAGATATTTGTACCCTTAGTGATTTTCAATAAGACATCAGACAGGATGGTTTCAGTCCGTACTCTGATCCCATCTCACTTCAATTCAATGTTATGGCAAGATTTTTGTCAAAACAGACTGAGTCCCCAAGTGATCTTCTGTCCTATAAAACAAAATGCTTTTGGAGATGCATATCAGCTGGAGCCAAAAAATTGCACACACTCTATAAAATTTGAAAATTGAACCATCCCTGCAGACATCAACCTGGCTCTCCTACCAAGGACAAAGATGGAAAAAAAAGTACTTGCTATTTTTCAGTGAGAAAGAAGAGGACTTTCTCATAGGATCAAACAAAATTTCAATAGAAGCCCACACTCTCATATTGTCAGTTGCTCCGTACTCAAATTTACATAGCCAACATGACTGAGTGTGAGGGTGTCTACTACTTTGCTATTGTACTGCTCTTCCTGTCAGCTAATTCCTGTTAGTCTCATCCCTTAAATGATCTGTGAAAATCGCAGGCTGCTTGTGAAGAACACAACATGCAGCAAGAACTTGGAAGGTGTTCCAAGAACATAGCCCGTGCTCTACCCTATGGAAAATTTAAATAACAGAAATACATCCCAGAAAGTCCCAAAGGAGAGCTCTGTTACCTAACATATGCCTCAGTATGTTAAGTTACGTGGTTTTGGCTTCAAATTTGCAGATTTAGCCCTGGTAAAAGGCCAAGACTTGTAACTGGACCCATCAAGTGTACAAAAAGAGAAAGAAAATTCTTAAAGAACACAGCATTGAAGAACAGGATGCTAACTATAAAACAACTTGCTGAATATTTTCAATCTGTAGAAAAATCATTCTTAGGAAAATGTCTAATCGGCTTTTAGGGGTTCATAACTATTATCACTCAAACATCAGGCTCTTGAATCAGCGGGGATAACTTCACTCAACTTCACTTGCCCCACCATTGAGCTGTTCCCATAACTTTTGGACTCACTTTCTTCATCTGATGTTCTTGATATTTATTGCTTATTTATTTATTAGTATTATTTTGTTTGTCTTTTACACACTGGTTGAACACCTAAGTTGGAGCGGTCTTTAGGAAAAGAGTACAGTCGATGTTTCAGGTCGAAACCTGCTGAAACGGTTTTGGCCAGAAACATCAACTGTACTCAAGACGTACAAACAAGCTGGAGGAACTCAGCAGGTCGGGCAGCATCCGTTGAAACAAGCAGTCAATGTTTTGGGCCGAGACCCTTCGTCAGGACTGAAGGAGGAGGGGACAGGGGCCCAAACTTGATTTAATTTGTTAAAAAAAGCAACATTGAATTAAGAGCCCATTGTGTACACTGTGTATATCACTCCAGATTTAAGAGATGTGTAAACAGAAAATGAACCAATAGCATCCATTTTATACTTGCTCCGAAGTCATAGTGCAAAATCCAAAGTTTCAAAGTAAATTTATTATCAAAGTATATATATGTCACCATATAAAAACCTGAGTTTCATTTTCTTGTGTGCATGTTCAATAAATTCATGATAGAATATTAACTATAATAGAATCAATGAAAGACCACTCCAACAAGAGAAAATCTGCAGGTGCTGGTAGGTGGGGGGGGGGGAGAGTGGAAAGTGGGGGGAGGGTGAAAAACCAATCAGAGGAAAGATCGAGGGGTGGGGGAGGGGAAGCTGGGAGGGGATAGGCAGGAGAGGTGAAGAAGGAATGTAAGGGGAAAGTACTATGGGTAGTGGAAGAAGGCAGAATCATGAGAGAGGTGATAGGCAGCTGGAAGAGGAGGCAGAGTGAAAGTGGGATGGGGGAAGGCAGAGGGAGGGAAGATCACGTCGATCGTGCTCCTGTTCTTCCTAAATCCACACTGCGATTCTGGCAGCATTGAATCGGTGATGTTGCTGATGAGCCTCTGAAGCATCACCTTAGCCAGGACCTTTCCAGCAACAGAAAGGAGTGATATGCCCCTACTACACACACATCCAAACACACACACATCCATACAAAAACACCCATACAAATACACAACCATACACACACCATGTTTGGATGCACAAGATACACACACAAACCTATACACACACACAGACACTTGCATAAACACACCCATACACATGTACCCATACACACACACCCATAAACATACATTTCCAAATGCAGACATCCCCATACACACACCCACACACATACATACACACCAATACACACCCACATACACACAGGCATATGCACATGAGCATAAGCACACCCATACACACACACCCATACTCACAAACCCATGCACACACCCATACACACCCACACACATACAGACACACTCATGGAAACACACCCATACACACCCATAAATACAGACCCTTACAAACACACTGAAACACACACCCTAACACAGACCCATACACACGCACCCTCACAAGCACACACACACACTCTCCCATACACTCACATATACACACCTATGCTCACACACACGTACACAAACACCCATATACACATCCATATACACATGCACATACACACTCACTCCCATACACAGACACTCATACACACCCATACCCAGGCACCCACATACACACACACCCATAGATAGACACCCATGCACTCACACATACACACCCATAAACACACACCCATGCACACACTCCCCATATACACACACCCACACAACCACCCTCCCAAACACACACACACAAACACCCATACATACAAGCATGCACTCAGGCATACACACCCACCCATACATAGAAGCTTGTTAACATAAATAAACAAGCACTGCAGTATAAAGGGTATTCAGCTCAGATTTTCTTCCACAAATACTGGCTAACTTACTGAATCTTTACAGCTATTCTCCTTTTTATTGTTCTACAAATAAACTTAGGGAACCATAGTAGTATAGCGGTTAGCATGCCACTATTACAGTTTGGGTGTCAAATCTGCCACTATCAATATGAAATCGCATTCCTTCCCATGGGTTTTCTCTGGGTGCTCCTGTTTCCTCTCATAGTCCAAATATGTACTGGTTAGTAAGTTATTTGGTCATTGTAAGTTATAAGATCATAAGACATAGGAGCAGAATCAGGCCATCTGGCCAATTGAGTCTGCTCCACCATTCAATTATGGCTGATTCTTTTTTTTTCTCCTCCTCAACCCCACTTCCTGGCTTTTTCCCCATAACCTTTGATGCCATGTCCAATCAAGAACCTATCACTATATGCCTTAAATAGACCCAACAACCTGGCATCCACAGCTTCACGTGGCAACAAATTCCACAAATTCACCACCCTCGGGCTAAAGAAATTTCTCCACATCTCTGTTTTGAAAGGGCGCCCCTCTATCTTGAGGCTGTGGCCTCTTGTCCTAGACTCTCCAACTATGGGAAACATCCTTCCCACATCTACTCTGCCTAGGCTTTTCAATATTTGAAAGGTTTCAAAAAGATCCCCCTCATCCCTCTAGATTCCAGAGAGCACAGAACCAGAGCCATCAAACGTTCCTCATATGATAACCCTTTCAATCCTGGAATCATCCTTGTGAACCTCCTCTGGCTCCTCTCCAATGCCAGCACATCTTTTCTAAGATGAGGGGCCCAAAACTGTTTGCAATACTCAAGATGAGGCCTCACCATTGTCTTATAAAGCCTCAGCATCACATCCTTGCTCTTGTATTCTAGACCTCTTGAAATGAATGCTAACATGGCATTTGCCTTCCTCACCACCAACTCAACCTGCAAGTTAACCTTTAGGGTGTTCTGCACAAGGACTCCCAAGTCCCTTTGCTTCTCAGATTTTTGGATTTTCTCCCTGTTTTTAAAATAGTCTGCATATTTATTTCTACTACCAAAGTGCATGACTGCAGTTTCCAACATCATATTTCATTTGCCACGTTCTTGCCATTCTCCTAATCTCTCTAAGTCCTTCTACATCCTACTTGTTTCCTCAACATTAACTGCCCACTCCACCAATCTTTGTATCATCTGCAAACTTGGCAACATGCTATCTATTTCATCATCTAAATCATTTATATACAGCATAAAAAGAAGTGGTCCCAATACCAACCCTTGCAGAACACCACTAGTCACTAAAATACAAATGCAGATGCTGTGGATCAAAGAATACGTACACAACACTGGAAGAACTCAGCAGGCCAGGCAGCATCCATGAGAAAAGAGTAGCCAACGTTTCGGGCCGAGACCCTTCATCAGGAAATATTTTGGGCCGAGACCCTGCCTGATGAAGGGTCTCGGCCCGAAACGTTGGCTACTCTTTTCTCACAGATGCTGCCTGACCTGCTAAGTTCTTCCAGCGTTGTGTATGTATCACTAGTCACTGGCAGCCAACCAGAAAAGGATCCTTTTATTTCCACTCGCTGCCTCCTACCAATCAGCCAATGCTCTAACCATGCTGGTAACTTTCCTGTAAAACCATGGGCTCTTAAATCGGTAAGCAGCCTTGTGTGTGGCACCTTGTCAAAGGCCTTCTGAAAATCCAAATATACAATATTCACTGCATTCCCTTTATCTATCTTACATGTAATTTCCTCAAAGAATTCCAACAGGTTCATCAGGCAGGATTTTCCCTTAAGGGAACTGTGCTGACTTTGTCCTATCTTGTCCTGTGTCACCAAGTACTCCATCACTTCATCCTTAACAATTGACTCTAACATCTTCCCAACCATTGATGTCAGGCTAACTGGTCTATAATTTCCTTTCTGTTGCCTTCTTCCTTTCTTAAAGAGTTGAGTGATATTTGCAATTTTCCTGTCCTCTAGCACCATGCCAGAGTCCATTGATTTTTGAAAGATCATTTCTAATGCCACTACAATCCCTAACGCTACCTCTTTCAGAACCCTAGGGTGCAGTTAATCTGGTCCGGGTGATTTATGTACCTTTCGGTCTTTCAGCTTTTTGAGCACCCTCTCTCTTATCACAGTAACTGCACTCACTTCTCTTCCTTCACACACAACAAAATCAGGCATACTGCTAGTGTCTTCCACAAAATACTCATTTAGTTCATCAGCCATCTCCTTGTCCCCCATTATTTTTCCTTGTGCCTAATTTTATAGCAGTCCTATAACCACTCTCATTTCTCTTTTATTTTTAACATACTTGAAAACACTTTTACTGTCCACTTTAAAATTATTTGCTAGCTTGCTTTCATATTTCATCTTTTCTCTTCTAATGATGTTTTAGTTGCTCTCTGTAGGTTTTTAAAAACTTCCCAATCCTCCATCTCCCCATTAATTTTTGTTTTGTTATATGCACTTTCTTTTGCTTTTACAATAGCTTTGACTTTCCTTATCAGCCATGGTTATACTATTTTATCATTTGAGTGTTCCTTCATTTTTGGAACTGCACCTTCCTCATTTTTCCCAGAAACTCATGCTATTGCTGCTCTGCTGACATCCCTGCCAGCAGCTCCTTCCAATTTACTTTGGCCAACTCCTCTCTCATACAAGTGGAGTTTCCCTTACTCCACTGAAATACTGCTACATCAGACTTTACTTTCTCCTTATCAAATTTGAAATTGAACTCAATCATATTGAGATCACTGCCTCCTAAGTGTTCTTTTACCATAAGCTCCCTCATCGCCTCCGGTTCATTACATAACACCCAATCCAGTATACAGAAGAAGAAGAAGAATGCCCTTAATTCCTGGTGGAGTCATCGGGGCGCCGTCATGACAGGCTCACCGATCTTTTTGGCGATTGCTCATCATGTGGCTTTTCTGTAGCATTATCCAATATATGTAGCTGATCCCCTAGTAGGCTCAATGACAAACTGCTCTAAAAAGCTATCTCTTAGGCATTTAACAAACTCACTCTCTTGAGATCCATGACCAACCTGATTTCCCCAATCGACCTGCATGTTAAATCTCCCATGACTACCCTGTTATCCTTTAATGTGGCAAGTGTTAAATAGGTGGCTTGCTGTTCAGTGCAGCTCGTTAGGTCAGAAGGGCCTGTTCCACACTGCATCTCTAAATAAATAGAGGAATGAATGTATCTCAGCCTCGTTATTCACTTATTGAAGGTAATGTTTGGTATAATACACTTTCAAAGGTATGCATTTATGATGTTGTTCCCAGCTCATGTTCTGGCTGGTGGAACTTGCATAAAGATTGAAGGGCAATGTATTTAATTGGCTTACTTTGTGCTTTGCTAATCTTCCACCAATGTTTTCATGGTCGATTCAGAAACTCTTCAAGAATCATTTTTTTATTTATTGATTGACTTTCTTGGATATTTAAAATGCTTTGAGGACTCTTTTCTGTAATTCCAAATGTTAATGATGTGCACTGGTTTATAAGCTAAGTTCCATTCTGAGTACAAGAGTTTTCAAGGTCTTGCAAATACCTAGCTGCTTGCATTTCAGAATTTACTGAAAGAATTTGCTCCAAGTAAACTTTAACCTTGAACATACTGAAGATATGAAGGCTGGAGTTAGGAATCTAAAGTTGTAGTTACATTTTGAGTTTTTACATGACATTTGCAGATTGGAACCCTCTCAGAAAGCAATTCCCATCTGTGAGGGAACAAAAGGGTCTCATGTTACGACCGTGACTCTGGGTAATTCTCCATCTGCTTCCAGTTCCTATGATGACAGGAGGTAAAGTGATCAGCCAATAGCAGAGAAGAATACCGCCAATCTTACTAGTAATGATCCAACAAGTGCTGATGGCAGCATGTTGAAGTACCATAGGCACTTGGGCACCAAAAATGAGGAATAAGCATCTAACCAGTCTATAAATTTAACATTCTGTTCTGAAGCAGTTATAAAAATGTCCTGAAGTCCATTTTCTTGATGGAGACTCCAGTACATCACAGTCAAAAGTCTATGTTACTTGTAGCACTTTCTTTTAAATGACACATTAACACAAGGCCACTTCCCCGCTATTCTAGTAAAGCTGCCAACATAATCACAGTAGCACACACAAAATGCTGGAGGAACTCAGCAGGACAAGCAGCATCCATGGAAAAAAGTGCAGTCGTCTGTCCTGTTCTTCATGGATGCTGCCTGGCCTGCTGAGTTCCTCTGTGTGTTGCTCGGATTTCCAGCATCAGCAGATTTTCTCTTGTTTTTAACATAATCACAGTAAATAAACATAATGCCAGCATTGAGCTTCCTCACTGCCTTGATAAAGCAGCCAGCAGAATCAAAAACATCCACCCACCCTGAATATTCTCTCTTTTCCTCCGCCCATTAGGTAGAAAAGACCTTATATTCCTTCTGGGTAGTATTCAACCTGATGGCATGCACATCAATTTCTCCTTCCAGTAACTCTTTTCCCTCCCCCTCCCCTCTTCTTCTACTCCCCACTCTGGTCTTTTACCTCTTCTCACCTGCCTATGACTTCCCCCTGTGTTCCCTTCTCCTTCGCTTTTTCTTATGGTCCACTCTCCTCTCCTGTTAAATTCCTTCCTCTCTAGCCCTTGACCTTTCCCACCCACCTGGCTTCACTGATCACCTTCTAGCTACCCTCCTTCCACTCCCCCCACTCCCCCCACCTTTTTATTCTGGCATCTTCCCTCTTCCATTACAGTCCCAAAGAATGGTCTCAGCCTGAAACTTTGACTGTTTACTCCTTTCCATAGATGCCACCTGTGTCACAACCATGGATTCAGCAGTGCAGTAGATAAACATAAGAGATAGGAGCAGGAGTAGGCCAATCGGCCCCTCAAGCCTGCTCCGCCATTCAACAAGATCATGGCTGATCCAATCTTAACTCTAGTTTTCACCGAATCCCACAAGGCAACAGTGCCAACCAACAGGGCACCATGCCACCCATTTTATTTTATTATTCATCCCATCCAAACCCATGTGATCACCCGGGGGATAAAAAAACAATTTGCCAATTGAGGAGAAAAAATCTGGAAAATTCCTCTCTGACCCATCCAGGCTATCGAAAACGGGTCCAGGAGATCACATGGCTGATCTAAACCTAGCCTCATGTCCACTTACCTGCTCGCTCACCGTATCCCCTAATGCCATTTCTATCCAGGAAAATGTCTATCTCCGTTTTGAATTTATTGAGTGTAGTAGCTTCCACAGCTCTCTGGGGAAGTAAATTCCACTGCCCCACTACCCTCTGAGTGAAGAAATTTCTCCTCATCTCAGTCCTGGAACGGCAACCCATTATTTTAAGATTATGCACCCTAGTCCTAGTTTCACCCATCATTGGGAACATTCTCCCTGCATCCACCCGATCAAGCCCCTTCACAATCTTATGTTTCAATAAGATCGCCTCTCATTCTTCCGAACTCCAATGAGTAGAGTCCCAATCTACTCAACTTCTCATCATACATCAACCCACCCATCCCCGGAATTAACCTAGTGAACCTTCTCTGCACTGCCTCGAGAGCCAGTATGTCCTTTCTTAAATATGGACACCAGAATTGCACGCAGTACTCCAGGTGTGGTCTCACCAATAGCCGGTACAACTGCAGTAAGACCTCCCTGTTCTTATACTCCATCCCCCTAGCAATAAAAGCCAGCATTCCATTGGCCTTCTTGACCACCTGCTGCACTTGCATACTAACTTTTTGTGTTTCCTGCACCAGGACCCCCAGATCCTTTTGCACAGAAGCACTTTCCAGTTTCTCCCCATTTAGATAATAACTTCCTCTATTATTTTTCCTGCCAAAGTGCAAGACCTCACACTTGTCAGTATTATATTTCATCTGCCAAATGTCTGCCCAATCACTCAGCCTATCTATGTCCCCCTGCAGGGTTTCAATGTCCTCCGCACTCATTACACTCCCTCCCATCTTTGTGTCATCAGCAAACTTCAATACGTTGCACTTAGTCCCTTTCTCCAAATCATTAATATAGATTGTAAAGAGTTGGGGTGCCAACACCGACCCCTGCGGAACACCACTAGTCACCAACTGCCAGTCTGAGAATAAACCATTTATCCCAACTCTCTGTTTTCTGTTCGAACGCCAATCCTCCACCCATGCCAGAATATTATCCCCAATCCCATGATTTTTTACTTTAAGTAATAATCTTTGGTGTGGCATCTTGTCAAATGCCTTTTGGAAGTCCAAATACACCACATCCACTTGTTCCCCTTTATCTACCCTATATGTTATGTCCTCAAAGAATTCCAACAAATTTGTCAAACATGACTTCCCTTTTGTAAAGCCATGCTGACTTTGTCCTACTAAGCTATGTTTATCCAAATGCCCTGTTACTCTTTCCTTAATTATCGATTCCAATATTTTGCCAACCACAGATGTTAGGCTAACTGGCCTATAATTCCCAGCCTTCTGTCTATTGCCCTTTTTAAATAAAGGAGTTACATTTTTCCAATCTGCCGGGAACATTGCCGAGTCCAGCGAGTTTTGAAAAGTTATCACTAATGCATCCACAATCCCGACCGCCACTTCCCTTAAGACCCTAGGATGCAAGTCATCCGGTCCAGGGGATTTATCCATTAATTTATCAAGTACCATTTCCTTGGTGATTTGAATCGTAGTTAGCTTCTCTCCCCCTAGAGCCCCCTGTTTATCCAGTGTTGGGATATTTTGAGTGTCCTCTACTGTAAAAACTGATACAAAATATTTGTTCAGCGTTTCCGCCATCTCCATGTCCCCTACTATTAATTTCCCAGTCTCATCTTCTAGAGGACCAACATTTACTTTAGCCACCCTTTTTCTTTTTATGTAACCATAAAAACTCTTACTATCTGCTTTTATGTTTTTCGCCAATTTACTTTCATAATCTATCTTCCCCTTCTTAATCAATCTTTTTGTTATTTGCTGCTGATCTTTAAAAGCTTCTTGATCTTCAATCTTCCCACTAGATTTAGCTACATTATATAACTTTCTTTTTAGTCGTATACTTTGCTTTATTTCTTTACTTAGCCACGGATAACTATTTTTTCTTTTACACCCTTTTTTCTTCAGTGGAATATATTTTTCTTGATAATTGTAAAATAACTCCTTAAATATACACCACTGATCAAGTACCAATCTACCCTTTAATCTATTTTCCCAATCCATCTTAAGCAATTCCGCTTTCATACCATCATAGTCTCCCTTATTTAAGCTCAGTATGCTTGTTTGAGATCCAACCCTCTCATCCTCTAATTGAATATGGAATTCGACCATGTTATGGTCACTCATTCCAAGGGGATCCTTTACTAGGACATTTTTTATTAGTCCTGTCTCATTACACAGGACCAAATCTAAGACTGCTTGCCCCCTTGTCGGCTCAGTAACGTATTGTTCAAGGAACCCATCCCGAATACACTCAATAAACTCTTCTTCAAGGCTGCCGTGTCCGACTTGATTAGTCCAGTCAATATGAAAGTTAAAATCCCCCATAATTATAGCTGTTCCCTTATTACAAGCCCCAACTATTTCCTGATTTATGCTCCGACCAACTGAGTTACAGCTGTTTGGAGGCCTATAGACTACTCCCACCACTGCTTTTTTCCCTTTACTATTGCTTACTTCTACCCAAATTGTTTCGTTATCCTGATCCTTTGAGCCAATATCATTTCGCTTTATTGCAGTTATTTCTTGCTTTATTAACATAGCCACCCCACCTCCTTTTCCTTCTTGCCTGTCTCTCCTAATTGTTGAATACCCTTGTATGTTTAATTCCCAGTCCTGGTCACCCTGCAGCCATGTTTCCGTAATTGCCACAATATCATAACCATACGTAATTATTTGTACCGTCAACTCATCAATTTTATTCCTAATTCAAATAAAGGACTTTCAAACATGTTTGACACTTATTTCCTACCTTTTCCTTTTGTACAACTTTACGCTCATCTCTGTACATTCTTTCCCCTCCTGACACACTCTGTCTTTTTATTCCTCCACTTTTACCTACATCCATTACCTTCTCCATTGTCTTTTTAATTATTTGCTCTCTAGAATACTCCCCCCCCCCCCCACTAGTTAGTTTAAAGACCTCTCTGCACCCCTAGTTATATGATTCGCCAGGACACTAACCCCAGCCCGGTTCAGGTGAAGCCCGTCCCTCCAGAACAGTTCTCTCCTGTCCCAGTACTGGTGCCAGTGTCCCAAGAAGAATATGGCAATTGCGCTCATGAATGTGCACGTGTCAGCTAATTATTATTTCATTGTGACAGTATTTAACTCCATTCTTTCCATCATGGTGCTTGTCAAGACTTGGACCCCACACAGCAACGCTTCGCTGCCTGCTTGCATTCGGCCTTCCCTGAGCAATTGGACTTGTCAAGTCATCTGTCTCTGAAGACTAGCAGTATTCGTTTTATACTTAGTTATTCCTTTTCAGCCACAGTGTTGGCTTTGTTTTCCATTTGAGAGTTTTAATGAACAACCCTGTTTGGACTAGCATTGATTGTTTTATTTTCCCTTCTAACTCCGTTCTCATTAAAGTCTGTGAACTATCAACTCACTTCAGTGTCTCACACTCCACACCTGGGTCAGATCCGAACCGGGTCTGACTTGCTGAAATTCTCCAGCATTTTGATGGTGTTGCAGAAGATAAAAAAGCCTGAAAGCATTTACCACCAGGCTCAAGGACAGCTTCTGCCCTGCTAAAACTATTGAATGGTTCCCTAGTATGATAGGACAGAGATGCAATAGAAGAATACAGGAACAGCCCATTCAGCCCACAATGTTGTGCCAAACCAGCTAAATAGAAAATCAAAAACACCCAAACACTAATCCCTCCTACCTACACCATGTCCACAATCTTTAATCTTCCTCATATTCATACGCCTATCTAAACATCTCTTAAAAGCCTCTAATGTGTTTGCCTCTACCACCACACCAGGCAGCACATTCCAGGCATCCACAACTCTGAGTAAAAAACTTACCCCTCTCATCTCCTTTGAACCTACCCCCTCTGATTCAACGTATGCCCTCTGGTATGCAGACATTTCAATCACAGGGAACAGGTACTGTCTGTCCACTCTATCTATGCCTCTCATAATCTTTTAAACCTCTGTCAGATCTCCCCTCAGCCTCTGGCACTCCAGAGAAAACCACTCGTTTATCCAGCCTCTCATGATGGCACATGCCCTCTAATCCAGGCAGCATCCCAATAAACCTCTTCTGCACCCTCTCCAAAGCCTCCTCATCCTTCCTATAGTGGAGTGAAAAGAACTGTATGCAATACTCCAGACGTGGCCTAACCAGTGTTTTATGAAGTTGCAACAGAACCTGCTGACTTTTGAACTCAATGCCTCAACTAATAAAAGCAAGCCTTCCATAACCCTTCTGAACCACCTTATCAACCTGTGTAGCCACTTTCAAGGAGATATGAACTTGGATCCCAAGATCTCTCTGCTCAGCAACACTGTTAAGGACCTTGCCCTGTCTCCTTTACCCTTCCAAGGTGCAGTGCACATGGAACTGGAGCCCCAGGTCAGTAAGAGAGGATCAGACAGGAAGGTAGATGTCAGGGAAAGCGTTGAAAGGCAAAATCGAAATAACAGGTATGATGGGTCAGATAGTTTGAAGTGTGTATATTTTAATGCTGGGAGTTTTATGGGTAAGGGTGATGAACTTAGAGAATGGATCAGTACATGGAACTGCAATGTTGCAGCCACTACTGAAACTTGGTTGAGAGAGGGGCAGGAATGGTTGATTAATGTACCAGGTTTTTGAAGTTTCAGAAGTGATAGAGGAGGAGGTGAACGGGGGGTGGAGTTGTACTACTCATCAGGGACAATATTACAGCTGCACTCAGGGGGGAGACATAATGGAGGGGTCAGACACTGAGTTCATTTGGGTGGAACTCAGGAATAGGAAGGGTGCAATCACACTGATGGGATTGTACTACAGACCCTCTGATAGCCACTGGGACATTGAGGAACAGATATGTAATCAGATTGAGGAAATGTGTAAAAATAATAGGGTTGTTGTCATAAGGGATTTCAGCTCCCCTGATATAAACTGGGACTTTCTTAGTGTAAGGGCTTAGATGGGGCAGAATCTGTTAAGTGTATCCAGGAAGGTTCCTTGAATCAGTATGTGGATGGTCCAATGAGAGGAGAGGCCGTACTGGACCTGGCGTTGGGTAATGAGCCTGGCTAGGTGACCGACCTTTCAGTGGACGAACCGGTAGGGGACAGTGACCACGACACCTTATCTTTCAGGATAACTATAGATAAGGACAGGTATGGTCCTTGTGGGAGAGTTTTAGATTGGAGCAGGACAAATTACGAAGGTATTAGACAGGAAATAAGAAGTGTTAATTGGGAACACCTTTTCTCTGGCAAGTCCACATCAGACATGTGGAGGGTGTTTAAAGATCAATTGCACAGAGTACAGGAAAGCTATGTTCTTGTTAGAAGAAAGGACAGGGATGGATAGATAAGAGAACCTTGGTTGTCCAGAGAGGTGATGAATTTAGTCAAGAAGGAAAAGGAAAAGTATGTAAAGCTACAGAAATCAGAATCAAACGAAGTGCATGAGGAATTCAAGGATCCAGTTGCAGAGGAACGTATACAGGTCCAAGTTTTGAAGTTTGGGTTTTTGGACTGAGGGAATGATGGTGTTGAATGCCAACTTGCAATTGATAAACAGCAGCCTGATTTATGTCTTCCCATTATCCAAAGCAGAGTAGAGGGCCAGTGAGATTTCATCTACTGTAGGCCTATGTGGCAATAGAAGAACTGCAATGAGTCCAAATCCTTGCTCTGACAAAATCAATTCCAGCCATAACCAACCTCTGGAAGCACTTCATTACAGTAGATGTGAATGCTGCTGGGCAATAATCAGTAAGGGAGCTCACTCTGTTCTTCTCGGGCATCAGAATGATTGCTACCCTTTTGAAGCAGGTTAGAGCTTTGGACCATAGCAGTGAGTGGGTTAAGATGTCCTCAGATACTCCAGCCAGTTGGTCAACACAGATTTTCAGTACCCAGCCAGGTACACTGTTGGGAGCTAATGATTATAAGGGTTCACTCTCTTGAAGCAGGATTTACCTTCATGAAAATCCAACAGCAGTGAACTAGGTCATGCTGTGTCCCTTTAATGGTTTCTGAGGGGGAAGAGGTTCTTACTTATTCAGTTAAGGACTGCTTTGTCTGAATACCTTTTGTTCAGTGGAGTGAAGTTTAGAGTGATTGTATACCGGGAAATAGTATAAAGTGTTTCAATCAATATATATTTATTCTTCCTCTTAATAAAAGCAAAGGTGATAATACTTACCAAAATCTATGCAGTATTTTAAGGTTATTGAGTGAAGGAAACATTGACAATATCTCTTCTAATATCCTTTGCAATTGATACTCATGTGACCCTTGGCAATCAGCTCACCTCCAGGTGCAGAAGAGCAAATTAATTCAGGTTCAGGAGGCAAATCACTTGGTGTTTCTTGGTTGTCTCTGTAAGTGACCTGGTTTAACTTGGGCAGAATTTGGGTCTGTACTTTGAAGTGTAGTGGAGTACTTTGAATTTGAGTAAGTACTTTGAAGTGGAAACAGTACATAGTTCTTGTAAACTATCCATATGCCTTTTGCCCTGTTGACTGAAATGAACAGTTTATCTGCTGTAAGGTTAGCTTTAATTCTATGGAGGAGTATCACTCAAATTTTGCTGTAAATATTGGTCTTTCTGTCAATTACAAGAAGATGAAAATTACAAACCAGCCTTTTCCCAAAATCTGCGGGCAGCTTCAGCCCAGACAAAGACTCAAAGAATGAGAATCTGTTAGTTTTGGTTTTTAAGGGATGTTCATGGCAACAGGAAAACCAGTATAATCAGAAAGGTCACACTTATTGATAGGAAAGGAAGCTAGCTGAAGGAATTTTAAACAAAGGGGATGGGAGAATGAGGGAGAGTAAATTGGAGGTTAAAGAGAAGGAAAGTGAAAGTAGACAAGAGACAACTTTGAAGTACAGAGGGATCTTGAGGTCCAAGTCTATAGATCACTGAAAGTGGCCATGCAAATGGAGTCGTAAAGAATGTGTGTGGCTTGCTTGCTTTCAGTGGTCAGGGCACTCAGTATAAGAGTCAGGAAGATGAAGCAGCTATGTAAAGTTTTGATTTGGCTACACTTGGAGTACTATAAGCATTTCTAGTTGCAGGAAGGGTGTGGAGGCTTTGGAAAGAGAGCAGAAGAGGTTTACCAGGATGGTACCTGTATTAAAGTGTATGAGCTACAAGGAGAGGTGAGATAAACTTGGTTTGTTTCATCCAGAGTATTGGAAGGTGAGGGGAAACCTGTGTGATAGATACTTACTTTCCAAGGCTCAGAGGCTTACTACTAACCTCAGCTGTCTAGCACAGCAGCATAACCTTTCCAAAGGATCAGAGTTACTTGTGACAAAGTTAAACTTCCAACAAATATTCCTTGCTCAGCTTCTTGTTGTAAACAAGACTCCGTCTTCACTTGCTGTAAATTGCAAGCAATGACCAGTCTGGAGTTAAAAGAACAGCTTTGCAAACAAACAGCATGTCTATGGAGTGCAGACCTCTGGCCCACAACAGGGAACTGGACTGGCTATATCACTTAGTTCACAAAAGGTTCCAGACTAGACTTATTTGTCACTTAGCACATAAAACATGGCCACAAGTTTGATCAATCAGTAATTGGGATATTTGTGTACTCAGAGTCAACCCTCATGTCATTAATTTTGGGTGCCTGGGATCTCTGTCCCCAGAAGCTTTTAGACGATCTTTTATGTTAATTAGCCTACATCAAACCAGGCAACTACTGCTAAGTTATTTGCATCATTTTAATAGAGTTTAGGGAAGATTTCAGACAGGGCTTATGCTGTCACTTAGCACATCAAACATGAGCACAGCTATGATCAATCAATAGTTGAAATATTTGTGTACTCAGAGATTCAGTCCTTACAGCATTAATTTTAGGTGTCTGAGATCTCTGCCCCCAGAAGCTTTGAGACCTTCTGTGTGAATTACTTTGCCTTGATAAAGTTATCTGGGAAAACATTACAAATAATGCCGACAAGCACAAAACAATACAAAAATTAGAAAGCATTGGGGACTGTTAGGAATGTTAAGGAGAATGACAGAAAGAACAATGAAAATTCATTCCTCAATCTTCAGTTACTGCGACGGACGCCTTGTTCACCTGCAATTTGTTGGTGTATTCTTCTAGTTCATAAAACTTGCACCTGTGTTTGGAAATCCTTTGTTGTTTATAAATCTTTTGCATTTCAGATATCTTTCATAAATTAGAAATCGTTTATGAGCATTAAATGCATGTTAGTGTTAAGACCTATTTGTCTAAATTTAAATGTGTATCAATAAAAATAAAATAAACACTGTTTAAACTACTTGATAACTGGATGTATCTCCACCTTGGGACCCACCACATAAGCAGTGGGTATTGACAGCTAGACCTCACCACAAAGACTAGACAGGGAAGTAAGCTAGTCTTCGAAGAGTAGGTTGATTCAGTTTAATCTCCCTATAGTGCGGGTACTCATAGATACCTATATTGGATAGGGCTTAAAATCTCCTTTGGAATTTAAGACTTTCCAGACAGTGAACCCAATATCATCATACCTGATTGATGTCTGTAGGATTATGGGTAAGACAGATTGGGTACACAGTCTGAATCGTTTTCCTAAAGCAGAAATCTGAAACACTAGAAGACATGCATTAAAAGTGAGAGGGGTAAGTTTAAAGGATAAGTTATTTTATCAGAGAATGGTAGGTGCTAGGAATGGCCTGCTGGGTTTCAGGGGTGGAGAATGGTGGAAGCAAATATATAGTAGTATAATAGTCTTTTTTAAAATTAAGCAGTTAGATGGGCACATAAATATAAGGGAATGGGGTGGAGTATGGAATGTGGACAGGCAGAAGAGAATTAGCTTAAATGAGTATCTCATTGAACATTGACATTGTGAGCTGAAGGACATCGAGCCAAATGGGAAAGGAATCAGACTAAGCAGGCAAAGAGGGAAATAATTAAGCAAAAGAGTGTGAGAAAATTGAGCAATCTTGTAGTTTGAAATCTAAGATAATAATAATTGAAATAGAAAACTAAATAGAATATGGTGGATGACATAGGCAGGAGATTCAATGAATTTATTTTAAAAAAATATATGTACAATACATCCACTTGGCTGCATTTTGGCACAAAGAAAATGAGTCTATATAAGGTTATAAGGTACTCCTGAAGGACCAACAATAGAAATAGTGTCTGCATGAATCCTAAAGCCCTGTATAAGCTCTGACTGGAACTGCAGTATGAAAGCGCGTTGTTACGGCCACTGAGCATTGAGGGAATTTGCTTAAGCAGGAAGAATATGGTTTCCTGTTGCCATCATCACCTGTGATTATTTCCTCTGGTAGGAAAGAACCAGGGTTCCAGTGAAACAGCTGGCTTTCAATTGGTGCACAATGGACTGTGCTCTGGATAATTAAGCTTGCTCTCTGATGGACCACATTCAGACTTGTGGAATGAGATATTTTGATCCTGCTGTGTCTGTGCTGAACATTAAATGCTTGGGGAATTCTTCCTTGCTGAAGCAATCTTTCAGTTACGTGGTCCAATTTGTTTATCTTTTAATATTGGTGATGTACACAGCTACAATGACAACCAGAGCTTTCCTCATTGATACTTGTCATAATAAGTGTCCACATAAAAGAGTAAGATGCACAGAGAAAATTAACAAAGGAATTCAAAGGCTCTCACCTCTGTGCAACCGTAGTTAATCAAGGTCAGCTGCATTCCCACAGGTAGCCAAGTGAAACATCAGAAGATGATTAGTGGAAATTTCCACCAACCTGGAGAAATCCAGGAGGGTACTTCACTTAAAAATAGAAGATAAATACAAATTCAAAGGTTGTGACCCATTTTTGTGATAAAAAAAAGTAACAGAATTTTGAAGCGGTGGAAGAGATTTATTACTCAGAAGTTTAAGGTAAGCTGTAACCAGAAGGAAATGCATCCATGGTGCATGTTTGCATAGGTTGTGAGGTAAACTGGGTCCATTTTAACTATAGCAGTGAAGTGTGCCACGCTTTTCAGATGAGAGTGTTAAATATCACCAGTTGCTTGGCTTTCTTCAGTGCTGTTCTCTGCACCTTCCTCCCACTATCTCAAACCGAGATTCAGTTCCTCACCTGCTGCATCTCAATAAGTTCATCTTCATGTGTGAGCCAGATAATGAATGGCCACTGCAGGGGATACAGGAATCAAGTCTACTCTGTCCTCACCTGACGTCAGATCCAGGGAAGTCATAGGCAGGAATTCACTTTAGCTATTTAATGCTGAAATACTTCCAGAACCAGTTGAGTTTCGGTAACACAGGCCATGACAAAGAGTGAGTCTCTAACTCAATACAACATCATGCAATGTGTTTTTCCCAGTGTAATGTTTGAAAATGATTTCATTCTGAAAGTTCCAGTAAAATTTATTCCCATGTGGATTTTAGACATGCTCTGGTAAAATGATGCTGTTCATGGGCAATGACAAAACAGAACTAGTGGAGCCACTGCCTCTCCATCACCTGAAATGTGATGTTTGCCCTGTGAATGTGTGGGTTTCCTTCTACATCAGAGGACATGCAGGTTGTTAGGTTAATTGGCTGAGGTATGTAGGTAATTGTTATATTATGGGAGAACAATAGTATTAAAGAAGATACTAAACATTTCTTCAGATACAAGAAGTGTAAAAGAGAGGGGATAGTGAATATCAGACCTCTGGAAAATGATGCTGGAGAGATAGTAATGGGGGACAATGAAATGATGGACAAGCTGAATAAGTATTTTGCATTATTCTTCACTGTTGAAGACACCAACAGTAAGGTGGAAGTTCCAGGTGTCAGGGATCATGAAGCTTATGTGATATTATGATAAACAAGGAGAAGGTTCTTGGGAAACTGAAAAGTCTGAAGGTAGATAAGTCACCAGAACCAGATGGCGTACATGCCGGGGTTCTGAAAGAAGTGGCTGAAGAGACTGTAGAACCATTGGTAATGATTTTTTAAAGAATCACCAGATTCTGGAATGGTTCTAGAAGAATATAGAATATAAAAGCAAGGATGTAATGTTGAGACTTTTTAAAGCACTGGTGAGGCCTCACTTTGAGTATTGTGAGCAGTTTTGGACCCCTTATCTTAGAAATATGTGCTGAAGTTGGAGAGGGTTCAAAGAAGGTTCATGAAAATGATTTTGGGATTGAATGGCTTGTCAAATGAAGAGCGTTTGATGGCTCTGGACCTGTATTCACTAGAATTCTGAAGAATGAGGGGTGAAAGGCCTCGATTGAGTGGATGTAGAGAAAATGTTTCTAATGGTAGGAGAGTCTGAGACCAGAGGACATAGCCTCAGAATAGAGGGGTGTGCTTTTAGAATGAAGATGAAGAGCAATTTCCTTAGCCAAAGAGTGGTGAATCTGTCGAATTTGTGCCACAGGCAGCTGTGGAGGTCAAGTCATAATGTATATTTAAGGTAGAGCTTGACATATTCTTGATTGGTCAGGTCATGAAGGGATATGGGGGAAGGCAGGAGATTGGGGCAGAGAGGGAAAATTGGATCGACTATGATAAAATGGCTGAGCAGACCTAATGGGCTAAATGGCCTAATTCTGCACCTCTATCTTATGGTCTTATGGAACTTAATGGCAGGCATTGACTCAATGGGCTGAGGGATCTGATTCTCTGCTTGGTGACTCTATGAAATTCTGAAAGCTTATGGGAGGAATGAGGAAGGAGAATGAGTTTGCAGGGGGTCTATAAATTCTGACCTTGAATAATGCCCTAATGACACAAAGGATCAGATAGATTAGTGAAAGATGGAAAAACAACCGCGCTATTGTAGTGAGTGATTTCAGCTTCCATAATTTAGCCTGGGGCCTCCTTAGTGTAAGAGGTTTAGATGGGGAAGAATTTGTTAGGTACATCAGAAGCGTTTCTTAAATCAACATGTAAATAGTCCACAGAGGAGGGGACATACTGGACATGGTGCTGCTAACCAAACCCAGCCAGGTGACTGATCTTTCAGTTGTGGGAGAACGGTTAGGGAACGGTGATCACAACCCCGAAAGTTTTATGGCAACTATAGATCAGGTTAAGTATGGAACTTGCAGGAGAGTATTAAATTGGAGCAGGACAAATTATGAGAGTATTAGGCAGGCAATAAGAAGGTGGAGGGTGTTTAAAAACCAACTGCATAGAGTACAGGACGAGTGTGTTCCATTCAGAAGGATGGCAAGGGAAGGGAGGTGGTAAATTTAGTCTAGAAGTAAAAGGAAAAATATGTAAAGTCCAGGAAGCAGAGCCCTTGAGGATGGTAAGCCAGAAACTAACTCAGGAATGAATGAGGAAAGCCAGGAAGGGCCATGAAAAGTCCTTGGCAAGTAGGATTAAGGTGACTCCCAAGGTATTCCGTACATACATCAAGAGCAAGAGGATAACAAGGGGAAGGGTAGGACCACTTAAGGATAAAGAAAGGAACTGCTTGGAGGAGGAGGATGTGGGTGAGTTAATAAATGAGTGTACCTTGCAACTGTATTTACCAAGGAGAAAGACATGGATCATGGGGGTGAGGGGAATCAATGTGGAGTGCTAATTTGCTATAGGGAATTTCAAGGGAAAAAAAGGATTGAGGTCTCTTGAAGAGCATTAAGGTGGGTAGAACTCCCTGGCATGTTAGGATAAACCCAGGCAATAGAGAGAGGCAAGAGAAGACACCGCTGGGGCCTTGACCAATAATTTAGTGTCCTCTCTAGACACAAGTGAGGTACTTGGGGACTAGCGAGTAGCTAATGTCATTCCATTATTCAAGAAGGGAAGCAGGGATAATCCTGTGAGTCTCACGTCAGTGGTAGAGTTACTGGGGAGGATACAAAGGGATAGGATTTATGAGCAATTATGGCCTAATTAGGCTTTATCAGGGGCAAGTCACGCTTTACGAAATTGATATGAGTATTTTAATGATGTAACAAAGGTGACTGAAGGTATAGCTGTGGATGTTGCCTACATAGATTTTACTAAGGCATTTGACAAGGTCCTTCATGGGAGACTCACACTGGAAATTAAGGTGTATGGGATCGACAGCAAATTGTCTTTTTTGATTCAAAATTGGCTTTCCCAGAGAAAACAGAGGGTAGTGGTCGGTGGACTCATTCTGGCTGGAGGTCTGTGATTAGTTACGTTCAGCAGAATCTGTATGGTGACCTCTGCTGTAAATAACTTGGAAGACAATGTAGATGGATAGGTTAGTAAGCTTGCAGATGATACAAAAATAGAAGTCTGATGAGAGCAGAAAATGAACAGGTGTTTAGCACTGTCTGCCTGCGTTTGCTCAGTCTCCCTCTTGTCTCGTGACTATCGTCAGGCAGAAAGTGCAGGAGTCTTGGGTCCCATGCTGCCAGGTTCAGGAGCAGTTGCTGCCCTGCATTCATCAGGCTCCTCAATAGGCTTCACTCACCTCAGTGCTGAATGGGCTCTGCAGCTGTGGACTCACTTTTGGGGACTCAGTAGTTCCTGTTTCTTATGCTTTTGTTTACTTTTTTACTGTTTGTGACTTGATCAAGGTGTCAAGAACTGGTGTTCAGCTCACTACACTATGCGGTTTATTCACTTCAGCACTGAACTGACTCTGCAGCTGTGGCCTGCAAACATCTGCGCTCACTCAGAATTGAACTGGCTCCATGCCTATGGCCTACAGCTATCAGGCTCCTGGACCAACATCAATCACTCACTGCTGAACTGGCTCTGTCACTGCGGACTCACTTTCAGGCACTTTTTTCGCAAAAAGCAAAAAGAGCCACTTCTGAACATAATTGTATAAGGGCTAAGAGTGTTGTAAAAACAAGCCTGAAGGCTTTGTGTGTCAATGTGAGGAGCATTCGTAACAAGGTGGATGAATTGAATGTGCAGATAGTTATTAATGAATATAATATAGTTGGGATCACAGAGACATGGCTCCAGGGTGACCAAGGATGGGAGCTGAACATCCAGGGATATTCAATATTCAGGAGGGATAGACAGGAAAGAAAGGGAGGTGGGGTAGCATTGCTGGTTAGAGAGGAAATTAACGCAATAGAAAGGAAGGACATTAGCCTGGAGGATGTGGAATCGATAATAGTTAATTCAGAAACAAAGGTTCTGAACTTAAAGAAGGGAAACTTTGAAGGCATGAGACGTGAATTAGCTAAGATAGACTGGCAAATGATACTTAAAGGGTTGACGGTGGATATGCAATGGCAAGCATTTAAAGATCGCATGGATGAACTACAACAATTGTTCATCCCAGTTTGGCAAAAAAATAAACCAGGGAAGGTAGTGCACCCATGGCTGACAAGGGAAATTAGGGATAGTATCAAGTCCAAAGAAGAAACATATAAATTAGCAAAAAAAAAAAGCGGCACACCTGAGGACTGGGAGAAATTCAGAGACCAGCAGAGGAGGACAAAGGGTTTAATTAGGAAAGGGAAAAAAGATTGCTGGCAGGGAACATAAAAACTGACTGTAAAAGCTTTTATAGATACGTGAAAAGAAAAAAATTGGTCAAGACAATCTTACAGTCAGAAACAGGTGAATTGATCATAGGGAACAAAGACGTGGCAGACCAATTGAATAACTACTTTGGTTCTGTCTTCACTAAGGAGGACAGAAATAATCTTCCAGAAATAGTAAGGGACCGAGGGTCCAGTGAGATGGAGGAACTGAGGGAAATACATGTTAGTAGGGAAGTGGTGTTAGGTAAATTGAAGGGATTAAAGGTAGATAAATCCAAGGGCCAGACGGTCTGCATCCCACAGTGCTTAAGGAAGTAGCCCAAGAAATAGTGGATGCATTAGTGATAATTTTTCAAAACTCCTTAGATTCTGGATTAGTTCCTGAGGATTGGAGGGTGGCTAATGTAACCCCACTTTTTAAAAAAGGAGGGAGAGAGAAACCGGGGAATTATAGACTGGTTAGTCTGACATCGGTGCTGGAGAAAATGCTAGAGTCAGTTATCAAAGATGTGATAACAGCACATTTGGAAAGAGGTGAAATCATCAGACAAAGTCAGCATGGATTTGTGAAAGGAAAATCATGTCTGATGAAACTTATAGAATTTTTTGAGGATGTAACTAGTAAAGTGGATAGGGGAGAGCCAGTGGATGTGGTATATTTAGATTTTCAAAAGGCTTTTGACAAGGTCCCACACAGGAGATGAGTGTGCAAACTTAAAGCACACAGTATTGGGGGTATGGTATTGATGTGGATAGAGAATTGGTTGACAGACAGGAAGCAAAGAGTGAGAGTAAACGGGACCTTTTCAGAACGGCGGGCAGTGACTAGTGGGATATCGCAAGGCTCAGTGCTGGGACCCCAGTTGTTTACAATATATATTAATGATTTAGACGAGGGAATTAAATGCCGCATTTCCAAGTTTGCAGATGACATGAAGCTGGGCGGCAGTGTTAGCTGTGAGGAGGATGCTAAGAGGATGCAGGGTGACTTGGATAGGCTAGGTGAGTGGGCAAATTCATGGCAGATACGATTTAATGTGGATAAATGTGAGGTTATCCACTTTGGTTGCAAGAACAGGAAAACAGATTATCTGAACGGTGGCCGATTAGGAAAAGGGGAGGTGCAATGAGACCTGGGTGTCATTATACACGAGTCATTAAAGGTGGGCATGCAGGTACAGCAGGCGGTGAAAAAAAGCAAATGGTGTGTTGGCATTCATAGCAAAAGGATTTGAGTACAGGAGCAGGGAGGTTCTACTGCAGTTGTACAAGGCCTTGGTGAGACCACACCTAGAATATTGTGAGCAGTTTTGGTCCCCTAATCTGAAGGAAGACATTCTTGCCATAGAGGGAGTACAGAGAAGGTTCACCAGATTGATTCCTGGGATGGCAGGACTTTCATATGAAGAAAGACTGGATCGTCTCGGCTTATACTCACTGGAATTTAGAAGATTGAGGGGGGATCTTATTGAAACATATAAAATTCTAAAGGGATTGGACAGACTAGATGTAGGAAGATTGTTCCTGATGTTGGGGAAGTCCAGAACGAGGGGTCACAGTTTAAGGATAAAGGGGAAGCCTTTTAGGACCGAGATGAGGAGAAACTTCTTCACACAGAGAGTGGTGAATCTGTGGAATTCTCTGCCACAGTAAACAGTTGAGGCCGGTTCATTGGCTATATTTAAGAGGATGTTAGATATGGCCCTTGTGGCTAAAGGGATCAGGGGGTATGGAGAGAAAGCAGGTACAGGGTTCTGAGTTGGATGATCAGCCATGATCATACTGAATGGCAGTGCAGGCTCGAAGGGCCGAATGGCCTACTCCTGCACCTATTTTCTATGTTTCTATGTTTCACTCCATGGTTAATGTTCTATGTGTTATTCATTTACTTTTTGATTGTTTGCATGATTTGTTCTTTTTCACACATTGGGTGTTTGATGGTCTTTGTTGTGTGGGTTTTCCTAATGGGTTCAATTGTGTTTATTTTGCGGCTACATTTAAGTGTGTACTGTATACATACTTAGATAATAGATGTACTTTGAACATACCAGGGTATAGATCATTTGTAGAAAAATAGCAGATGGAGTTTAACCTGGCCAAATTGAAATGTTGCAGTTTGGGAAATCAAATATAAGGAGATAGTACACTCTATATGGTGAGACCTTTAACAGTGTTGATGTGGAGAGATATTTTGGGATCCAAGTCCAGAGGTCCCTGAAAGTGGCAGCAAAGGTAATGAAGGCATATAAGACCATGACATAAAAGCAGAAGAAGGCCATTCAGCCCATCAAGTCTGCTCTGCCATTCCATTGCGGCTGATTTATTTCCTCTCAACCCCATTCTTCTCTTTTCTTCCTTAACTTTGGCTCCCTGACTAACCAAGAACATATCAGCCTCTGCCTTAATATACCCAATGAACTGGCCTCCACAGCTGTCTGTGGCAATAAATTCCACAGATTCATCACTGTCTGGCTAAAGAAATTGTTTATTATCTCTGTTTTAAATGAACTTCCCTCTATTCTGAGGCTGTGTTCCTAGACCCCCTCCACTATAGGAAACATCCTCTCCACACCCACTCTATCTGGGCCTTTCAAAATTCAACAGGTTTCAATTAGATTCCCCACCGCCATTCTTTTAAATGCCAGTGAATACATGCCAAGAGCAATCAAACACTCCTCATACGTTAACCCTTTTATAAGAATGATCCTGGGAATAAAACTCCTCTGAACCTTCTCCAATGCCAGCACATCACCTCCAAGATAAGGAGCCCAAAACTGTTCTCAATACTCCAAGTGTGGTTTGACCAATGCTTTACAAAGCTTCAACATTACATTCTTGATTTTGTATTCTAGTCTTCTTGAAATGAATGCTAACATTGCATTTGCCTTCCTTAACACCATCTCAATCTACATGAGGACACCAACTCCCTTTTGACATTTGACTTTTGAATTTTCTCCCCATTTAGAGATTAGTCCACACGTTTATTCTTTCTGCCAACTTGACCATAAAGCCATCAATTCCATCATCTAATCATTGACATATAACACGAGAAGAGGTGGTCCCAAAATCAACCCCTGTGGAACACAGCAGTCTCCAGCAGCCAGTAAAGGCTGCTTTTATTCCCACTCTTTGCCTCCTGTCAGTCATCCAATGCTTTATCCATGCTAGAATCTTTTCTGTAATACCATGAGCTCGTAGCTTGTTAAGCAGCCTCATGTGTGACGCCTTGTCAAAGGCCTTCTGAAAATCCAAATATACAACATCAACCAATTCTCCTTTGTCTATCCAGCTTGTTATTTCTTCAAAGAATTCCAACAGATTTGTTAGTAAAGAATTTCCCTTGAGGAAACCATGCTGACTATGGCCTATTTTATCACAGATTTATCAATTTAGAAGGGATGTGGGGGTGGGGGGAATCTCATTTAAACCTATCGAATTTTGAAAGGCCTAGACAGAGTGGATGTGGAGAGGATGTTTCCTATGATGGGGGAGTCTAAGGCCAGAGGACAGAGCCTCAGAATAGGGTGCAATCCTTTTAGAATGGAGATGAAGAATTTCTTAAGCCAGGGGATGGTGAATCTCTGGAATTCATTGTCACAGGCAGCTGTGGAAACCAAGTCATTGAGTATATTTAAGGCAGATGTTGATAGATTTTTTTTTATTGGTCAGGGCATGAAGGGATACGGGGAGAAGACAGGAGATTGTGGCTGAGGGAACTGGATCAGTCATGGTGAAATACAGAGCAGACTCGATGGCCTGAATGACCGACTTCTGCTTCAATGTCTTATGGCCTCCAAGTACACTGAAACCTCACCTTTAATAATAGACTCCAAGATCTTTCCAACCACTGAAGTCAGGCTTATTGCCCTATAATTCCCTTTTTTCTGCCTACTTTCCTTCTTAAAGAATCAATGACATTTGCATTTTTCTAGTCCTCCAGAACCATTCCGGAATCTAGTGATTCATGAAAGATCGTTACTAATCTCTTCAGCCACCTCTTTCAGAATCCTGTGGTGAAGTCCATTTGGTCCAGGGAACTTATCTACCTTCAGGCTTTTCAGCTTCCCAAGCACTTACTCCTTATTAAAAGTCACAACAACACACTTCTGCCTCCTGACACTCTCCCACTAAATTTTGTAATATTTTAGTGTCATAAAGTAGTACAGCACAGAAACAGGCCCTTCAGTCCATCTAGGCTGCACCAGAACAGTTACATTGTCAAATCTTATTGATCTGCACGCAGACCACAGCCCTCCATGCTTCTGCCATCCACATACCTATCCAAACTTCTCTTAAATGTTGAAATCAAGCTTGCATGTACCTTGTGCTGGCAGCTCATTCCACACTCTCACGACCCTCTGAGTGAAGAAATTTCCCTTCGTGTTCCCCTTAAACTTTTCACCTTTCACCCTTAACCCATGACCTCTCATTGTAGTCCCACACAACCTCAGTGGAAAAAGCCTGTTTGTATTAAGCCTATCTATACCCCACTTAATTTTGTGCCCTCTCTTTTGCTTTTATGCTACCTTTGACTTCCCTTGTCACCACAGTTACCTCATCCTCCCTCTAGAATATTTCTTCATCTTCAGGATGTATCTTTCCTGCACCTTCCAAAATTCCCCCAGAAACACCAACCATTGCTGCTCTGCCATCATCTCTGCTAGTGCCTCTTCTAATCAGTTTTATGTCTTTGGACTGCGGGAGGAAACACACACATTCCACAGGGAGGACATACAGATTCCTTACAGAGGACGCCAGGTTTAAATTCTGACTTCCCGAGCTGTAGTAGCATCACGGAAGGATGTTGAGGCTTTGAAGAGGGTGCTATAATGAGAGGTTTGACAAACCTGGGTTGTTTTCTCTGGAGTGGCTGAGGCTGAAAGCTGAGGGGAGATCTGATAGAGGTTTATAAGATTATAAGAGGCTTTAATTGAATAGACAGACTGTACCTTTTTCCCCAGGGTTGAAATGCCTAAAACCAGAGGGCAGGTTTTTAAGGTAAGAGAGGGAAAATTCAAAGGACAGAGTGGTGGATGTCTGGGTTTGGTGGTAAAGGCATACAAGAGGTCCTTGGATAGGCTCATCATTGTGCAGGCAATGGAAGGATATCGGCATTGTGTAGGCAGAAGAGATTAGTTTAGTTGACTATTTGATTGGTTCAGTGCAATATTGTGGGCTGAAGGGCTTGTTCCTGTGTCGTACTGTTTTATGTTCCATTATCTGAAAAGGAATAAGTGGGGGTTGATTGGAAACACTGCAACATTCGCCAGCTCATTTTCATTTGCCTTCATTCCCACAGGTGAGCTTCACAACACTGAACAGGCCATAACACAAGGTACTCTGTATTGTAAAGAAGTGACTGACAAATCCAATCAGGTTTACAGGAAGCAGAAGCAAACTGCTTATAATCTAAAATCAAAATAAAAACTTCAGGCGACATTTCACAGATCTGGCAGCATCTGTGGGAGGAGAATTGGTGCAACTTTGCTTTAGAGTAATTGTAGGAAGTCATTTCTTCCCCCTTTCTCGGATATGACACAGTGTATGTTGTTCTTACCTCATCTAAAGCTGTGAACATAAGAATCCAGACTGACATTGTAGTGCAGAGGTGAGGCTATGCTGTCTATTGGATGAACTATTAAGTCTAAACCCTATACTCTTGGGGATATGTGAAAGGTTCAAATTATAGTTTAAGAAAACACACACAACAGGAGAATTATGTCTGTTGTACTGCCAAAACTTATCCATGACTCAACATTACTAAAGCAGATTATCTGCCATAACTATCTTATTAGTTGTGGGAGTTTGCTGAGGGAAATTGACTGCTTGATAACCTGCACTAGAACAATAACTACACTTCAATTGCATATCTTGAAGAGACTTTGTGAGTATATTCATTATTCAAATGTGGCTGCCAAATTTGATGTAGTTCCTTGGGTTTGATGTATTTATACCTCACCCCCATTTGAGTTGGCCCAGAAATAACATAGCATGAAGAGAATATTTTTCCTATGTTTTAGAGGAAGCACTGAGACGTGCCCTATTAGGCATTACACATGGTATCTGATCCTTCACATCTGCCTATCTTTGTTGCCTTTTCCCAGAAGAGCTGTTGCAGTGTCAAAGAGCTAACTTTTGAATGAGTAATGGAACAGGGACCAATGTGCCTCTCAAGTGAATGCAAAATATCCCATGGTGTTAAATAAATACAGAAATGTTTTCCCATATGTATTAGATCAATATTTAATTTTCAACCATCACCAAAAAATCAGATGATTTAGTTGCTATCTTATCATTTTCTGCAGGAGTTTGTGGTGCATGAACTATCTCTTTGTTTCTAAAGGTACAACATTTCCAGTAAAGCAATTTAAGATGGCCAGAGATTACCTAAGGCAATTTATAAAATGTCTTGTATAGGAGTGTTGAAGTTTTGCAACTGAGGCTGGTAATTACTTCTACAGGCCTTTCCAGTGTCTCTGCAAATAATCACCAACCTACACTTCAAAGCCATAGTGTCAGTTCAGGCCACATCTGGGGACAATGTTGCAAAAGCCAATTTATCACATACCAATCAGTGCAGCAAATTATTGTTGAATTAGTTAGCAAAGTAGGTTTCCCTGTGGATATTGGTCACTGGTGGAGTTTCACTCTGCAGAAATACTTTACATACTGTGACTGAATTACACTAATGTTGCAGTAGAGCAGGCTTAACAAACTTATGGTACCAATGCAGAAGAAGGCAAGTGGAAAATAACTCATTATAGCTATAGAGTTAATTTAGAGCAGTTTGTAAAATGCAAAAATAGTCCCTTTACTAATGTAGTTTCCCTTCACAATTGCTCTCACGCCACTGACATCCCACAGTCCCTGAGTACAACCCAGGACAGTTCAACCAGAGATGATGGCACATTGCTGATAAAGATAAGAGAGAAAAACTGGGAGTCCTCAAAATCAAATTTGCACATCATAAAGTTTAATGATATCAGGTCAAAGCTGAACAAGAAAGCCTCTTGCTGATTTATCATGTATCAGCTTTCCAGTTCTGTTAGTTCAGTGGTTTTCCATGGAGAAAGACCACTTTAATGACTCAAACAGAGTGGCAAGGCTACACAAGGGAACACCTCAATGACCATTACTTAGAGTGGCTTAGTAGCCCCACCATGCTCTGATCTGGTGCACCCTAAAAGAGGAGCTAGCAGATTGGTCCTGGAACAAGTAGTTGCAGAATGACTATGAAGAATAAACTCACCTGACTTTGTCCCCATCAATTTCCCTGCTGCAGATGTATCTATTCATGACAATCATGATGAATTCTGAGAGATTACTGTAAAAAGAAATGAGCACTGGAAAGTCCTTACCCCTCCATTTTAGAAATATATCTTCCATCTTAAAATCAGAGGAAAAAACACTATAGTCCAGCAATAGCATTAGAATTATATCCCAGCACAGTCTGGACTTTTACTTACTTAATTTCATCGGGCATGTCTTTGAAGGTTGGACAGTCTTTACAATGCCTCCTGAGACAGTGATGTGGCAGTCTTGGGGGAACTCCCCTCTCCCGCAGAGTCACATCTGCCAGAAGTGCATGCGGCTGGGCGATCTGGAAGACCGTGTGAGGAATCTGGAGCAGCAGCTGGATGACCTTCGACTCATAAGGGAGAATGAGGCCGTCATAGATGAGAGCTACAGGGAGGTAGTCACACCTAGGCTGCCGGAAGCAGGTCGTTGGGTGACAGTCAGAGGGGGCAAAGTGAAGGCGAGTAGACAGGTAGTGCAGAGCACCCCTGTAGCCAGTCCCCTGAATAATAAGTTTAACATCCTGGATACTGTTCCGAGGACGACCAACCAGGTGTGAGCCACGGTGGCAGGGCCTCTGGCACTGAGTCTGACCCTGTGGTGCAGAAGGATGGGACGGAGAAGAGGAGAACATTCGTCATTGGAAATGGAGACTCTATAGTCAGGGGAGCAGACAGGAGATTTTGTGGACGTGAGAAGGACACCCGCATGGTTTGTTGCCTATCGGGTGCCAGGGTCCGGGATGTCTCTGACTGGGTGCATGACATCCTGGTATGAGAGGGAAAGCAACCAGAAGTCATGATACATGTTGGGACCAACGACATAGGCAGGAAGAGGGATGAGGTCCTGAAGTGTGAGTTTCGGGAACTAGGCAGAAGGCTGAAGAACAGGGCCTCAAGGGTGGTGTTCTCAGGATTGCTGTCAGTGCTACCTGATAGTGATGGTAAGAATTGGAGGAGATGGTAGTTGAATGCGTGGCTGAGGAGTTGGTGCAGGGGGAAGGGTTTTAGATTTTTGGACCATTCGGATCTCTTCTGGGGAAGGTGGGACCTGTACAGATTGGATGGGTTGCACCTGAACCCAAGGGGGAGCAATATCCTTGCAGGTAGGTTTGCTAGCATGGTTCGGGAGGGTTTAAACTAATTTTCAAGGGGGATGGGGCCTGGAGCGATAGAGCAGTGAAAGAAGCGCATGGAGTAAAGCCAGATCTAACATATAGAGAGGCTTTGAGGAAAGAGAAGCAGAATAAAGGGTGTAAAGGTAGTAAGGTAGAAGGGCTAAAGTGTGTGTACTTCAATGCAAGAAGCATCAGGAACAAAGGTGATGAACTGAGAGCTTGGATACATACATGGAATTATGATGTAGTGGCCATTACGGAGACTTGGCTGGCACCAGGGCAGGAATGGATTCTCAATATTCCTGGATATCAGTGCTTTAAAAGGGATGGGGGGGGGAAGGGAGGAGGGGTGACATTACTGGTCAGGGATACTATTACAGCTGCAGAAAGGGTGGGTAATGTAGCGGGATCCTCTTTTGAGACAGTATGGGTGGAAGTCAGGAACAGGAAGGGAGCAGTTACTCTACTGGGGGTATTCTATAGGCCCCCTGGTAGCAGCAGAGATACCGAGGAGCAGATTGGGAGGCAGATTTTGGAAAGGTGCAAAAATAACAGGGTTGTTATCATGGGTGACTTTAACTTCCCTAATATTGATTGACACTTGATTAGTTCCAATGGTTTAGATGGGGCAGAGTTTGTTAAGTATGTCCAAGGTGGATTCCTGTCACAGTATGTTGACAGGCCAACTAGGGAGAATGCCATACTAGATCTAGTATTAGGTAACGAACTGGGTCAGGTCACAGATCTGTCAGTGGGTGAGCATCTGGGGGACAGTGATCACCGCTCCCTGACCTTTGGCATTATCATGGAAAAGGATAGAATCAGAGAGGACAGGAAAATTTTTAATTGGGGAAGGGCAAATTATGAGGCTATAAGACTAGCAGGTGTGAATTGGGATGATGTTTTTGCAGGGAAATGTACTATGGACATGTGGTCGGTGTTTAGGGATCTCTTGCAGGATGTTAGGGATAAATTTGTCCCGGTGAGGAAGATAAAGAATGGTAGGGTGAAGGAACCATGGGTGACAAGTGAAGTGGAAAATCTAGTCAGATGGAAGAAGGCAGCGTACATGAGGTTCAGGAAGCAAGGATCAGATGGGTCTATTAAGGAATATAGGGTAGCAAGAAAGGAGCTTAAGAAGGGGCTGAGAAGAGCAAGAAGGGGGCATGAGAAGGCCTTGGCGAGTAGGGTAAAGGAAAACCCCAAGGCATTCTTCAATTATGTGAAGAACAAAAGGATGACAGGAGTGAAGGTAGGACCAATTAGAGATAAAAGTGGGAAGATGTGCCTGGAGGCTGTGGAAGTGAGCAAGGTCCTCAATGAATACTTCTCTTCGGTATTCACCAACGAGAGGGAACTTGATGATGGTGAGGACAATATGAGTGAGGTTGATGTTCTGGAGCATGTTGTTATTAAGGGAGAGGAGGTGTTGGAGTTGTTAAAATACATTAGGACGGATAAGTCCCCCGGGGCCTGACGGAATATTCCCCAGGCTGCTCCACAAGGTGAGGGAAGAGATTGCTGAACCTCTGGCTAGGATCTTTATGTCCTCGTTGTCCACGGGAATGGTACCGGAGGATTGGAGGGAGGTGAATGTTGTCCCCTTGTTCAAAAAAGGTAGTAGGGATAGTTCAGGTAATTGTAGACCAGTGAGCCTTACGTCTGTGGTGGGAAAACTGTTGGAAAAGATTCTTAGAGATAGGATCTATGGGCATTTAGAGAATCATGGTCTGATCAGGGACAGTCAGCATGGCCTTGTGAAGGACAGATCATGTCTAACAAGCCTGATAGAGTTCTTTGAGGAGGTGACCAGGCATATAGATGAGGGTAGTGCAGTGGATGTGATCTACATGGATTTTAGTAAGGCATTTGACAAGGTTCCACATGGTAGGCTTATTCAGAAAGTCAGAAGGCATGGGATCCAGGGAAGTTTGGACAGGTGGATTCAGAATTGGCTTGCCTGCAGAAGGCAGAGGGCTGTGGTGGAGGGAATACATTCAGATTGGAGGGTTGTGACTAGTGGTGTCCCACAAGGAACTGTTCTGGGACCTCTACTTTTCGTGATTTTTATTAACGAACTGGATGTGGGGGTAGAAGGGTGGGTTGGCAAGTTTGCAGACAATGCAAAGGTTGGTGGTGTTGTAGATAGTGTAGAAGATTGTTGAAGATTGCACAGAAACATTGATAGGATGCAGAGGTGGGCTGAGAAGTGGCAGATGGAGTTCAACCCAGAGAAGTGTGAGGTGGTACACTTTGGAAGGACAAACTCCAAGGCGGAATACAAAGTAAATGGCAGGATACTTGGTAGTGTGGAGGAGCAGAGGGATCTGGGGGTACATGTCCACAGATCCCTGAAAATTGCCTCACGGGTAGATAGGGTAGTTAAGAAAGCTTATGGGGTGTTAGCTTTCATAAGTCGAGGGATAGAGTTTAAGAGATGCGATGTAATGATGCAGCTCTATAAAACTCTAGTTAGGCCACACTTGGAGTACTGTGTCCAGTTCTGGTCACCTCACTATAGGAAGGATGTGGAAGCATTGGAAAGAATACAGAGGAGATTTACCAGGATGCTGCCTGGTTTAGAGAGTATGGATTATGATCAGAGATTAAGGGAGCTAGGGCTTTACTCTTTGGAGAGGAGGATGAGAGGAGACATGATAAAGGTATACAAGATATTAAAAGGAATAGACAGAGTGGACAGCCAGCGCCTCTTCCCCAGGGCACCACTGCTCAGTACAAGAGGACATGGCTTTAAGGTAAGGGGTGGGAATTTCAAGGGGGATACTAGAGGAAGGTTTTTCACTCGGAGAGTGGTTGGTGCATGGAATGCACTGCCTGAGTCAGTGGTGGAGGCAGATACACTAGTGAAATTCAAGAGACTATTAGACAGGTATGGAGGAATTTAATGTGGGGGGTTATATGGGAAGCAGGGTTTAAGGGTCGATATGACATTGTGGGCCGAAGGGCCTGTAATGTGCTGTACTCTTCTATGTTCCAGAGTGATGTAGGGTCACTCTGAATATCAGAAAAGTTTAATGCTTGGACATAAAAAATATTGAAAAGCATTTTTTCATAGGTGCCACATTTATTTCATTTACTGGATAAGCACCACATTGGCTACAAAGTGATCTCATTGTTTCCAGGGGTGAGTAGGTTGCACACTAGGTAGGGTCACTGCTATTTTCTTATCAAGCTAAGTATTTTTCATTTATTAGATGTGGATTTGTATAACTCGTATGTAGGTCTAAAATACCCCCATAGAATTAGTGATATTTAAGTTAATGGAAACACTTCTGCCTTGTATTTCTCACTGCAAAGTTGCTCTGGGATGATAAAGCCACTTGGCTCTGTGCAAGTGAGTGCATCATATTCTTGGTATCAAAAGGAAAAATATTTTTTGGGGAACTGCAGTCTGAGAAGTCAAAAGGATTGCCAATGTGTTTGAGTGTTTGTTTGAGCTGGCCTTGCAGCTGTAGCTGAGAGCCAGGATTAGAATTCTACCAGCAAACTGATGTCTCCTGGGGTCTAATTCAGGCAGTTTTGATTCCAGTGCATTCTGGGAGTGCTTCAGCTCTCTTGCCTCTTGTGAATGTGAAGGATGGAGGGGGCCAAGGGCATTATCATTTATTCATGAAATAGAACTTCATGACGTTGGTGCAGGAGAATTCTCCCCAACTGCCTTTGAACAGCAGCTCTACATTATAAGCATGGAAACTAGGGTCAACTGAGAGATAGCAATTAGTGTGCAGGTGTATCTGCAACAGAATTGAGCATTCAATGGCATAGATAATAGATCATTTTGACAAAAATTACTAATGGCACGGCTTAGGAATGTTGTTTTATTGTAAAAATAAGTCAGAAATAAAACTTAATCAATGATGCAGTTTTTCATTCATTTCCACTCGCTTTATTCCATGCACGTTAGAGATACAGAATTGAAGGCTGTCATGTGGAGTGTGTGAGGTAGAGTTACATTGAATGGAGCCTATTGGAATGTGCAGCTTGTGTTCCCTGAACAGCAGCTGAGACAGAATACCACATTTCCAAGTTCTTTTCCCCTTTTTGCTCCTCAATTTTTTTTGAAGATGGGCCAAAGTTCCATCATCACCAACAATCTTTGTCACTTCAGCTGTACATGCCACCAGGCAGTTCAGCTTTAGAGGCTTCAGAGTTAACTCTAATCCTATCCTCGCCCAGAAACAATATTTGAACTCATTCCAATGGGTAGTCAGATCAGCCTAATCAGCCCAGTGCAAAGAATTTACTTACAGAGCTGTGAATACTCCTAGAATGGTGAGCACTGTACAGATCCTAGAATTTTATTTCTGCATCTCTGTCATTGTGAGACACAGCCTCAAACATTAGATTTGGGTTGGTGCAATTGAAAATTGTTACTAACACTGACCAATGATATCTAGAGCAATTATGAACAATACATTGTGACTTATGGGTTTTGGTTCATCCATGATCAAACACAGCAATGCTGCCATTTAATCCCTTCTTTAAATGCGGAAAATAAAGATTCTGAAACATTTGTTGGTCATCACAAATGTTCACATTTTCTCACATTTTCCCCTTTTACTCAGGGAAGTTGCCTCTATGAGTAAGAAAAAAAGTGATGCAAAGGGTTTATTTCAGAAATTGTAGAACACGGCAAATTGTGAAAGATGGAGAATATAAATCGTGGTGTTTCTGAATTCTTTATTGATTCTTCTCATAGTAAACAATTCAAAATATACCATTTGCCATCATTTCAACAAGATTTACAATTCTATATCAGTAGCCTTGGCATCCCCTGACATACTTAACAGCCAGTGTAGGCAGGATTGCAAAGCTGAAAGCCACCAGAAAATTTGGACACGTCAAACTTCCAGAAAGAAAGTAAGCACAAGAGATACTGAAGATGTTGGAAATCCAGAGCAACACACAGAAAATGCTGGAGGAACTCAGCAAAACAGGCAGCATCTATGGAAATGAATAAGGGGGAAAAAAAACAGTAAAACAAGTGGGTGGAGGGGAAGAAGGACAAGCTAGAAGGTGATAGGTGAGACCAGATGGATGTGGGGAGGGCGGTGAAGTAAGAAGGTAGGTGATAAGTGGGAAAGATAAGGGGCTGGAGAAGAAGGGATCTGATAGTAGAGGAGAGTGGATCATAGAAAGGGAAGGAGGAGGGGCACTAGGGGAAGGTGCTGGCAAATGAAGAGAAGAGTTAAGAGGTCAGAGTGGAGAATAGAAGAAGAGGGAAGAAGAAGGGAAAAAATTACCGGAAAGTGAAAATGATGTTCATGCCATATAGTTGGAGGCTATCTTGGCAGAATGAGATGTTGTTCCTCCACCCTGAGTGGCCTCATCATGGCAGAAAAGGAAGCATTGACTGACATGTTGGAATGCCAATGGTAATGGGGATTAGAATGATTGGTCACTGGGATCTTCTGCATTTTGCCTATGCAGTTGAGGTGCTGTACAAAGTGGTCCCCCAATTTACGTTGGGTCTCACCAGTGTAGACGAGACCATATCAGAAACACTGGCTATACTAGACAACTCTGACGGAGCTGCAGGTGAAGTGTTGCTCACCTGAAAGGACTATATGGAGGTGAAGGAGGTGGTAAGGGTTCTAGAAAGACCAATGTGATAATAATCATGTATTCTTCTTTAGTTGTGTTGATTGAGTGATAGTTTTTCACTTGGACACTAGGTACAGCACTCATTGTCTCCCATGGAATCTTTTACTCCAAAGTGAAGAAGATGTGTTCTATGTTTAATCTAATCTCTGAGGGATCTGGAGTCATTCACTGGGAAGACGGATTGAAAGCCAGTCAGTGGAGAGTGGGGTCAGGGTCCAGGTTGACAGTTATGTAGAGTCCAGGTTTTTGCTAAGTATAATGATAAAGACACAGTTATCACAGCATTTGATCAACATCTTCACAAAGCATAGCTTTGGAGTACAGTGCATGCTTCAATCTCATTGACATTCCTTGCTTCACCATATTGTCAATATTTCCAGCAGCAGTATAATGTGGAATGAATCCTTTTGGCAAATCTGAAGAAAGATGGCACAACTGCCCAGAAGTACTTCCATGTGGTAACTGGATGTTTTAGTACTGCATGCAATGTCAAGAACAGTTTAGCCACTAACTGCTGTTAGGCACTAAGTGTGTCTGTATTCAGATTCATGTTATTACTGTTATATATGCTTCTTTCCTATATAACCACGCCAAATCACAATACTTCCCCATTCTGATGTTTGATGTGAACAACAGCTGAACCTCTTGACCATATCTGCATGCTTTTATACTTTGAGTTGCTGCCACATGATTGGCTGATTAGATATTTACATTAACAAGCGGCTATACTTACAATAATAAAGTGACCACTGAGTATATTTTATTCTCCCTCTCTTTTTACTCCCTTTCTCACCACTCTTTCTTGCCTCCCCTTTCCCTCTTCTCTTCCCCACTCTTTCTTTCCCCAACTCTGTTTCTTCCCTTCTCTTTCACACCCCTCCCTCTTGCCCCTCTCTCCATGTCTCCATCTCTCACTCTCACTCATTCCCCCCTTCCTCCTCATCTCCCTCCACCTCCCTCTCCTGTCCCACTCTCTCTCTCCTCCCCATTCTCAGCCCATCTGTTGCCCCTCCGTCCCTTTCACTCCCTCTCCCTCCTGCCCTCTGTCTCTCCTCCCACCTCTATCTCACCCACCCTTTCTCTCCTCTCTTTCCCCATCTCTCACCCCTCTGTCCCCTCCTTTCATTCCCCCTTTCTCCCTCCCCCTCTCTCCCTTCCCAAACTCTACACCCTTTCTCTCTTTCCCTCTCTCTCTGGCTCTGTCTCTCACTCCCCCTCCCTCTCTCTCAGCATGTCACTCTCAATCCATCTCTACCCCTCTCTCCACCAGCCCTTCTCTCTCCTTCCCACTCTTTCTCTCCTCTCCCCTCCATGTCACTCTCAATCCTTGTCTCTTTCTCCGTCCCCCCATTCTCTCCACCTTTCTCCCCATCTCATTCCCCTGTCCCCTCACACTCTTCTCCCCTCTCTCATGTCCCACTTTCTCTCCTCCACCCCACTCTCACTCCTCCACCATTTCTCTCTCCTGCCTCCCTCACCCCCACTCTCTCATGCTCCACCCTTTCACTCCCCCTTTCTCTCTTTCAGTTCCCCCATCACCTTCTCCCAACTCTCTCCTCCCCCTCTCTCATCCTGCCCTCTCTCTCTCTCTTCTCCCTTTCTGTCCCCCTCCTTCCCTCTCCTCCCCCACCCTCCCTCTCCTCCCCCACCCTCCCTCTCCAACAGATTTGTCAGGCCAGATTTTCCTTTGAGGAAACTATGCTGACTTCCACTTAGTTTATTATGTGCCTCCAAGTACCCCGAAACCACATCCTTATCAATTGACTCCAATATCTTCCCAACTACTGAGGTCAGATTAACTGGCCTATGGTTTCCTTTCTTCTGTCCCTCTCCCTTTTTGAAGAGCAGAGTGACATTTGCAATTTTCATTTGCAAACTTCATGTGACATTTGCAAACTTCCAGAACCATTCCAGAATCCATTGATACTTGAAAGATCATTACTAGTGCCTCCACAATCTCTTCAGCCACCTCTTCCAGAAACCTGGCGTGTACACCATCTGGTCCATATCTACCTTCAGACCTTTCAGTTTCAAGAACCTTCTTCATTGGACTGGCAACTTCACTCACTTCTGCCCCCGACACTCTCACCATATGCCTTGTCAGATTGTGGATGCAATAAGTTAGTGTTGGATTTGCTGTTTGTATATTCCTCCTTCCTGATTCTATCTATTTATATTTCCTGATACGTTTTGCCCTTTATCTCTGAAACATAGCTTAAGTTCTCTTGGAAAACTATTCAATTTACAGTATACAGCTGCATGCAGATTGTACTTCAGATGGTAAATAAAAATAATATAGTCAAAATCATTTAAATCTGCTCTGGAGTTCATGCAGACCAAATTTGTTCATTTAATCTGTATTTACTTTGGATGTGACATGTGGACAAAGATTTCTGATGATGATGAGGGACTGAGTGCTAATCAAACTTCAAATGAACATAATCATCTATTGCTTTATGAGTTTCTTTATTTTAGAACAAGCTTGTACATTATAACAATTAATGAATAAGTGCAAGTTATTCAATTAAGCACAAGAAAATGCTGCTTTAAGAAAGGTAATTAAAGTTTTCAAATGGGGTAACTTCACTGGGGATTGGTATTTTCTCAGCAGCATATCAGATTGTGCCAATAGAGTAAATTTTCTTCTCAGGTAAAAGTTTATGCTGCTCAAATTCAGAAATGAAACATAATTCGCATTCAATGATACAGAATTTAAACTAGGATTACGCATAGCATGCCAACTGAGGCATATAGTTGACACTGGCAACCATTGCAAAGAAGTTTTGGCACTGTTTTGATTTCTACACTGTCTTTCTTTGGTTTAGGTTGCTCAAATCAAATTTTTGGAGATAGTATCTTCTGTATAACCGCAGCTTCTGTAAAGTTTGTGAGTAAACCATTTAAAAACTATTCCTGAGCCTTTGTTAATTTAATGAGGAATGACGTATCCTTGGTTTCCCTTGCTTTAGAACAATACAACTCCCTATGATATAACTCGGTCTGAGGCTTGTTCTGACACTAAATGTGTGGTTTAATTAGGTAGTACTTCCTCAAGTGACCCTGAAGAATAAACTCTGAGATGAAAAGACTCTAGATACATACTGTCTGGTACAGCTCCTATGGCTAGAGATCAATTCTGATCTCTGATGCAGTCACTTTGGGTTTGCACTTTCTCCTAGTGACCATGTAAGATTTCTCTGGATATTTGTTTTGTCTCACATCTCAGAATCATGTGGGTTGGTAGATTCATTTGGCTGCTGTGTAAAATTGCTCCCAGTGTATGAGTTACAGAATCTGGGAGGGGTTTGCTGGGGAGTTGGGAGAATATAGAGTTAGTGTAAATGTGTGCTTGATGATCAACATGGATGTGAGCGTCATGGTAGTGCAGTGGTTAGCACAATGCTTTTACAGCTCAGGGAATCAGAGTTTGAAGTTCAATCCCAGCATCCTCTGTAAGTAGTCTGTACGTCCTCTCTGTGGAACATGAAAGTTTTCTCCAGGTGCTCTGGCTTCCTCCCTTGGTCTAAAGATACACGGGTTAGTATTGGTCATTGTAAATTGTCCTGTGATTAGGCTAGGTTGCTGAGTCAGAAGGGCCTGTTCTGCAATGTATCCCCAAATAAACAAGTGATTATTGTGCTGAAGAACTTGTTTCTATGCTGCGTAATTATATGTAACTGCAAAGCAAAATGACTTCTGGTACAGTTGTTGAATAAATGCAAGTGCAAACAATCAAATTCTGATAAACAGTATCTACCTGAAATGCTAACACATCTTTCATCATTACATCAGGTAACTCACCAACTATAGACATGTGGCATTTTCCGTTGTTAATGTCTATATTGTAGCGATGTACTACATACAGAGCTAGAGATGACACACAGTCGGTAAGTCATTTCGAGAGTAGTTTATTCAAACTTTGCGGCGCTGACATTTAATCCCTAGTGCCCGCCCTCTCCGGGCAGAAATGATGTCAGAGGTGCATTACCAAAGTCTCTCCCCGCGCACTGGCTACTTGTGAGCCGGTCGCCACATAACCCCCCCCCCCCCCACCACAGAATGGTGATACACCCCCCAATGTCCTCAGTCTGGATCAGTCTCTGTTTGGGAGTCTGCCTCTGCACCGCAGTGCCTGAACCTCGACCGGCTGCGCCAAGTCCACATGGGCTGATTTGAGTCAGTCCACCATGAAAACCTCCTCTTCCTCCCCCCCCAATGTCCAGAACATACGTGGACCCGTTGTTGTTGATCACCTTGAACAACCCCTCGTACGGCCGCTGTAGCAGTGCCCAGTGTCTGCCCCTTCGTACAAACACAAACTTACAGTTCTGCAGGTCTTTGGGTACATGGGTCGGGGTCCGTCCGTGCTGTCAAGTCGGTACGGGGGCCATGTTGCTGAGCCTTTCGCGTAGTCTATCCAGGACTGCTGCGGGTTCATCCTCTTGCCCCCTTGGGGCTGGTATGAACTCTCCCGGGACGGCCAGGGGTGAGCCGTACACCAACTCAGCCGACGAGGCGTGCAGATCCTCTTTGGGCGCTGTGCGAATTCCAAGCAGGACGCAGGGAAGCTCGTCCACCCAGTTAGGTCCTCTCAGGCGGGCCATGAGAGCCGACTTCAAGTGACGGTGGAAACGTTCGACTGTGGGTGGTAGGCAGTGGTGTGGTGTAGCTGCGATCCCAATGGGCTGGCCACAGCTGACCACAGGCTGGAGATGAACTGGGCACCTCTGTCGGAGGTAATGTGGGCCGGTACCCCAAAACGTGCTACCCAGGTTGCAATCAGTGCTCGGGCGCAGGAATCGGCAGATGTGTCGGTGAGCGGGACCGCCTCTGGCCGCCTCGTGAACCGGTCTACCATAGCTAGGAGGTACCGCGCTCCTCGGGACACTGGTAGGGGGCCCACAATACCCACATGAATGTGGTCAAACCTCCAGTGAGTGAGTTTGAACTGCTGCGGTGGGGCTTTAGTGTGCCGCTGCACCTTGGCCGTTTGGCACTGCATGCACGTTCTGGCCCATTCACTGACCTGCTTGCAAAGTCCGTGCCACGTGAACTTGCTGGAGACCAGCAGACGGTTGTTCGGATAGATGGGTGCGCCAAACCGTGTATGGAGTCGAAAACTCGCCACCTCCAGGCTGCCGGAACGATGGGGCAAGGTTGGCCGGTAGTCACGACGCACAGGAGGGTCCTCTCACCTGGGCCTACGAGAAAGTCCTGCAGCTGCAAACCCAAGACTGTGGTCCTGTAGCTGGGCATCTCGTTGTCTGCCTGCTGCGCCTCCGCCAGTGCTGCATCATCCACCCCCAGAGACAGGGCCTGGACAGCTGGTCTGGAGAGTGCGTCCGCTACGACGTTGTCCTTTCCCAAGACATGCTGGATGTCCGTCGTGTACTCGGATATGTAGGACAGATGTTGTTGCTGGCGAGCTGACCAGGGATCGGACACCTTTGTGAACGCGAAGGTCAATGGTTTGTGGTCCGGGAACACTGTGAACGGCCTGCCTTCTAAGAAGTACCTGAAATGCTGGATTGCCAGACACAGTGCCAACAGCTCCACGTTGAAAGCACTGTACTTGAGTTTGGGTGGTCGTAGGTGCTTGCTGAAGAACGCCAAGGGATGACAGCGCCCCTTGATGAGCTGCTCCAGCACACCACCGACTGCTGTGTCAGATGCGTCCACCGTGAGTGCGGTCGGAACGTCCGTTCTGGGGTGCACCAGCATCGTGGTATCTGCCAAGGCTTCCTTGGCTTTAACGAAAGCGGCCGCGGCCTCCTCATCCCAAGTAATGTCCTTGCCTTTACCCAACATCAGGGTGTACAAAGGGCGCATGATACGGGCTGCTGAGGGGAGGAAACGGTGGTAGAAGTTCACCATACCAACGAACTCCTGCAGGCCTTTGACCGTGTTGGGCCAGGCAAAGTGGCGTATCGCGTCCACCTTGGCGGGCAGAGGTGTTGCCCCATCTTTGGTAATCCTGTGGCCCAGGAAGTCGATGGTATCGAAACCGAACTGGCATTTATTTGGCCGGGTTGATCGTGAGGCCAAAAATCACTCAGGCGGTAGTAGAGCCGGCGGAGGTGGGACAGATGCTCCCAGCGACTACTGCTGGCTGTAAGGATGTTGTCCAAATAGATGAACGCAAAGTCCAGGTCGCGTCCCACCGCATCCATTAGCCGCTGGAACGTCTGTGCGGCATTCTTCAGGCCAAACGGCATTCAGAGGAACTCGAACAGGCCGAACGGGGTGATGAGTGCTGTTTTGGGGATGTCTTCAGAGTGCACCGGGATTTGATGGTATCCCGGACGAGGTCTATTTTGGAAAATATTCTTGCCCCGTGCAGGTTTGCTGCAAAGTCCTGTGTGTGCGGCACGGGGTAGCGGTCCGGTGTTGTAGCCTCATTCAGTCTGCGGTGGTCGCCACACGGTCTCCAACCCCCGGCTGCTTTGGGCACCATGTGCAGGGGGGTGGCCCATGGGCTGTCAGACCTCTGTACGATGCCCAATTCCTCCATCCTCTTGAACTCCTCCTTCGCCAGGCGGAGCTTTTCCGGGGGGAGCCTTTGTGCGCAGGCGTGAAGGGGTGGTCCCTGGGTCAGGATGTGGTGCTGTACCCCATGTCTGGGCATGGCTGCCATGAACTGTGGTGCCAGAATCAATGGAAAGTCTACCAGGATTCTGGCGAATTAATTGTCCGACAGCATGACAGAGTCCAGGTGTGGGGCCAGCAACTTGGCTTCACCCAGGGAGAACGCCTGGAAAATCTTGGCATGTACCAGTCTTTTCCCTTGCCGTAGGTCCGTATCGTGCTGCCGTTTGCAGCCTTCAGGGTGGGTCCTGGCTTCCTGTTGCGGGTGTTGTACCCCGTCAGGGGCAAGACGCTGATTTCCGCTCCGGTGTCGACCAAGAAGCGGCATCCCGACTGTTTGGCCCAGACGTACAAGAGGCTGTCCTGGTGGTCAGCCGCCATAGTCATTAGCGGCTGCTGGCCCTGGCCCTTGCAGGGCGGGCGACAACGGTGGGCTTCTGTGCCCCACCGCTGGTGGTAGAAACACCACTGTTCACTGTCCTCCTCACTCCTGCCTCTGTGTTGTGTGCGCCCCCCTGCCAGGCCTGGTCTGGTCTGCTGTTGGGCACGTGGCCTGGTAATCTGACTGACGGACGCCACGTTCTCCCTCTTGGCTTTCCACAGCATGTCTGCCCGGGCCGCCACCTTCCGGGGGTCGCTGAAATCTGTGTCAACCAGCAGCAGATGTATGTCCCCGGGCAGTTGCTCTAGGAACGCTTGCTCGAACATGAGGCAGGGCTTGTGTCCGTCAGCCAGGGCCAGCATCTCGTTCATCAATGCTGACGGCAGTTTGTCTCCCAAACCATCCAGGTGAAGCAGGCGGGAGAGGCCAAAGGTCCCAATGAGCAGCGCTTTGAATGTTTGAATATTTGCCTTCTTCCGGGGGCGACTGTATGAAATCCGCAACCTGGGCGGCCGTCTCCTGGTCAAGGGCGCTCACCACGTGGTAGTAACGCGTGGAATCAGAAGGTATCTGCCGAATCTGGAACTGGGCTTCTGCTTAGCTAAACCACACACATGGTCGCAGCGTTCAGAAAGTCAGCAGTATTAGTGAAACTGCATGAACAGATGAAGAGTTGGTCATCTTTGGTCCAAATCCCGTTTGGACTGTCGGGGTCACCAATGTAGCAATGCACTACATACAAAGCTAGAGACGACATGCAGTCGGTAAGTCGTTTCGAGACTAGTTTATTCAAACTTCGCGGTGCTGGCATTTAATCCCTAATGCCTGCCCTCTCCGGGCGGAAATGACATCAGAGGTGCATTACCAAAGTCTCTCCCCGCGCGCTGGCTATTTGTGAGCCGGTTCGCCTGCGCAGAAAGTGGGTCGCCACAATATCATGCCTAATATCTCTTCAGTTTCTCTTAACTCAGTATTTTCAGATAGTCCTCAAGCATAATTTACTGTTGATATATATATATATATAAATAAAGAAGTTGGTGCAGATATGTTAAAAGATGGGATGCCTTATTTATTTCAACCTAATGAGCGCAAGAGCTTAAAAGATCAGAATATAGACAAAAAGTATTGTGGATTTTGGAAAGCTGTAGTAAACACTGATATTGTTGGAAATTTTCAACAAGTCAAGCTGAACAGAGAGAGCAACTGAGGTAACATTTCAGGTCAATGACTTTTTATCTGAAGTTGGAATTATTGGAGGTAAATATGCCAGAATGCAGAGAAAATGAAAGGGTTAAATAGGATAGGTTAATGACCCCTATAGACATCAATGGATCTGGGGTTGAGAGGGTGAATGACTTTAAGTTCCTTGGCATACACATCACTAAGGATCTCAAGTGGTCTGTACACACCAGCTGTGTGGTGACAGAAGCACAACAGCACATCTTTCACCTCAGACGGTTGAAGTTCAGCATGAGTCCCCAAATCCTAAGTACTTTCTACAGGGGCACAATTGAGAGCATCCTGACTAGCTGCATCACTGTCTGGTATGGGAACTGTACCTCCCTTAATCACAGGACTCTGCAGAGAGAGGTGCAGACAGCCCAGCGCATCTGTAGATGTGAACTTCCCACGATTCAGGACATTTACAAAGACAGATGTGTAAAAAGAACCCGAAGGATCATTGGGGACCTGAGTCGCCCCAACCACAAGCTGTTCCAGCTGCTACCATCCAGGAAACGGTACTGCAGCATAAAAGCCAAGACCAACAGGCTCTAGGACAGCTCCTTCCACCAGGCCATCAGACTGCTTAATTCACGCTGATACAACTATATTTCTATGCTACGTTGACTATCCTGTTATACATACTATATATTAAAATTACATATCACTATAAATTGCACATTTAGATGGAGATGTAACAAAGATTTTTACTCATGTATGTGAAATGTATGTAAGAAATAAAGTCAATTCAATTCAATCAGCATTTGGCCTGCACTCATCATTTTCTTCAGAGATAAGTTGCAGGTCATCTCATGGGAGTTGCAAATTCAAAATGTTTATTACTGATTTTTCTCCTTATTGATGCCTAGCCTCCATCAAAATGTTTATATTCTCAGTAACCTTGAATTCAATGGCATGAACTGTTTTGTGTAATTGATGATGTGTTTAATTTTTAAGTGCATATGGGTACCTGCATCAGACCTCAATGGTTTCCAGTCATGAAAACTAATCTTTTCAGCACAGTTTTTGCTGGATGACTGCCTAGCTGACAGCTCGATATTTTGATTTTACATGAATCAAAACTCAGAGGCATCGATGACTATAAAGGAACAACCAACATGCTCTTCATAGAGAGGGAAGTGGTTCTATGAATGTTTTGGTTATCCTGTGTTTCAGGGAAAAATGGAGCACTGATCCAGTTCTGTAGAGCTCCTGATGTGCGAAGTTTAGGCACAACTATTTGTCACCTCTGTGTAAAAACTGTGCATGTTGGCACACAATTTCAACAGGTTTAATGATTGAAGGAGAATTTTCTAGCATGATGGTCCATTACAGTGTGACTCATCTTCCTAGAGTTCTCATACATTCCACCCAGATGACTCACGAATTTTGAACCAGAATCCATAGATCTTGCTGGAGCATGTGATACACCTGGTCTTAGTCACTCACCCAACTGGTTGCCCGTATCTGAGCTTTGACAGTGAGTGTAGACAGCCTTCAATTCCAACCCATCACCCCACTCTCCTTAGATATAGGACTGAAAATTCAGTCGCACTCATCATCGGGTACCTTGGGGTGAGGAGGTGGGGGGACGTGACACACAAGGAATGATGATTCCCTCTTCTGAAATGACAGTGACCGATTCACACTCAAATCTAATCCTGAAGACTCATTGTCCACTACATCTTGGATCAGTGACAGGGAGCTCACTGGAGATTCAGGCAACTGATATCTGTAGCAACTCTCAGATAACTGGTGAAGGATTGACTTTTGCAAAAGGAGAGAGAAGGAAGGAAAGTCAGACTTATTACACAAGACCATTGTCTCTGTGAAATGGGAGCAGTGGGGATTATGTGTGTACTTCTTGGGGAATGGCAGTAAGATTGTTGTCTAATTGTTTCCATTCAGTTGTTGGAGCACCTTAAGATGAGGATTGTATGATTGGGTGATGCCAACACTGATATATTTAACACACAAAGGAAATTAAGGTTTAGTACTTAAAGAAGATACCTGTGGACTGCTGCTCACTATTTGCCTAGAAATGTATTAGCATAGTTTTTGTTCAGTGACATGCAACTGAAAATCCAACAGAAAGATTGGTTAGTCTTCATCCAAGTAAGAACTGGAATTTGATTGTAAACAAGGTGGGAGAGGGGGAACCTATTTGGATGAAGACCAGTCAGGAGAGACGGATGATGGGGGTAAAATACCACCAGACTAGACATGCCCAGCCATCATCCCTGATGAAGATAGAGTTTGTCATTGAATTATCAGTTACAATTGATACCTGTACCAGACTGGAAGTCTGAGAAGAGTTTATTTGTCATAGAGATAATTAAATGACTGCATGGCATGGAATGATAGAGTATGAATGGAAGATGGTTTCTGAACTCCAGCATCCAAAAATACAGGAGAAAATAGACAGACAGACACACTTTATTTATCCCAAGGGAAATTGGATTTCGTTACAATCACACCAACCAAGAATAGTGTAGAAATATAGCAATATAAAACCATAAATAATTAAATAATAAAATAAGTAAATTATGCCAAGTGGAAATTAGTCCAGGACCAGCCTATTGGCTCAGGGTGTCTGACACTCCGAGGAAGGAGTTGTAAAGTTTGATGGCCACAGGCAGGAATGACTTCCTATGACGCTCAGTGTTAAATCTCAGTGGAATGAGTCTCTGGCTGAATGTACTCCTGTGCCTAACCAGTACATTATGGAGTGGATGGGAGACATTGTCCAAGATGGCATGCAACTTGACAACATCCTCTTTTCAGACACCACCGTCAGAGAGTCCAGTTCCACCCCCACAACATCTCTGGCCTTACGAATGAGTTTGTTGATTCTGTTGGTGTATGCTACCCTCAGCCTGCTGCCCCAGCACACAACAGCAAACATGATAGCACTGGCCACCACAGACTCGTAGAACATCCTCAGCATCGTCCGGCAGATGTTAAAGGACCTCAGTCTCCTCAGGAAATAGAGATGGCTCTGACCCTTCTTGTAGACAGCCTCAGTGTTCTTTGACCAGTCCAGTTTATTGTCAATTCGAATCCCCAGGTATTTGTAATCCTCCACCATGTCCACACTGACCCTTTGGATGGAAACAGGGGTCACCGGTGCCTTAGCCCTCCTCAGGTCCACCATCAGCTCCTTAGTCTTTTTCACATTAAACTGCAGATGATTCTGCTCACACCATGTGACAAAGTTTCCCACCGTAGCCCTGTACTCCACCTCATCTCCCTTGCTGATGCATCCAACTATGGCCGAGTCATCCGAAATCTTCTGAAGATGGCAAGACTCTGTTCAGTAGTTGAAGTCCGAGGTGTAGATGGTGAAGAGAGGGAGTCAGGACAGTCTCCTGTGGAGCCCCAGTGCTGCTGACCACTCTGTCTGACACAGTTTTGCAAGCGCCTAGTGTCCTGAGTAAACCTAGTGTCCACGACTTCATTATTTTATGAATCACTTGCAGCTTTTTGTATTTTGTTGGAATTCACGCAGACAATACTTAAGTCCCAAAATGGATTAATGTCCATTTTCTATGTGGAAAACATAAATATTGAAAGCTGCAACCCACAAAGATCTTATAGCAGCAGCATAGAAGCTGTCTTTCAGCCTGGTGGGTACATGCTTTCAGACTTTGGTATTTTCTTCCGAATGAAAGACGACAGAAGATACAAAGATCTTGAACAGTCAAGTACTATGCAGATCTCATCATGCCAATGTCTTGATTTTAAAGGGATTTCTCTGCCAATGAAAGACCTAACTGGACAGCTGAAGCACTGACTTCACCTTCCAAAGTTCATAGGACTTGTTAAATCTGATCGGAAGTATTTTTCTAATATTTAGTTGCTCAGATGCTTGTGCAAAGGGTACCTTGGTGACAATATTTCAGTTCTAATGAAAGGACCTTGGTCTGAAAGATTGAGCTTCTTTTTTCTCCTCAGATGCCGGCTGTCTTTCCAGAAGCTTGTGTTTTTTATTTCAGATTTTTCAGCACTCGCAGTTTTATTTTTACTTTTCCAACAGAAGAAGGCTACTGAGGTGGGGAGAAGTGCTTGGCATGAGAGTTGTTTGCTCTACATGCACAGCTTCTTTTCTCACTTAAACAAGGAAAAGCATTATGCATATAAGATGTGAGGGATTTCTTAACAGAGGTATTTCTCAAAGAAACAACAAGATCTGTCACTGAAGTAAATCAGATGAAAGTAGGCACACTTTGATGAGTAGTCACAAGATCACAAGACAGAGGAGCAGAAGTGGGCCATTTGGCCCATCGAGTCTGCTCCACCACTCCAACATGAGCTAAATTATTCTCCCATCTAGTTCCAATTTCCGGCTTTTTCCTCATATCCCTTGATATTCTGACTAATTAGATACCTATCAATCTCCTCCTTAAACACCCTCAATGATCGGGCCTCCACAGCTGTATGTGGCAACTAATTCCATAAATCCATGACCCTCTGGCTAAAAAAATTTCTCCTCATCTCCGTTTTAAATGGGTGCCCTCTAATTCTAAGACTGTGGCCTCTTGTCCTGGACTCGCCCACCAAGGGATACAGCCTTTCCACATCTACTCTGTCCAACCCTTTCAACATTCAAAATGTTTCTAAAGATCCCCTCTCATTCTTCTATACTCTAATGAATACAGTCTAAGAGTCGACAAACGTTCCTCATCTGTTAGTCCCTGCATTCCAGGAATCATCCTCATAAATCCTCTCTGAACTCCCTCCAACATCAGTACATCCCTTCTAAGATAGGGGGCCCAAAACTGCACACAGTATTCTAAATGAGGTCTCACCAGTGCCCCATAGAGCCTCATCAACACCTCCTTACTCTTATACACTATTCCTCTTGAAATGAATGCCAACATAGCATTCGCTTTCCTTACTGCTGATCCAACCTGGTGGTTAACCTTTAGGATATCCTGCATGAGGACCCCAAGCCCCTTTGCACTTCCGATTTTTGAATTTTCTCCCCATCTAAATAATAATCTGCCTGATTATTTCTTCTTCCAAGATGTACAACCGTACATTCCTCAACATTGTATCTCATCTGCCATTTCATTGCCCACTGTCCTAAACTGACCAAGTCTCTCTGCAACCTTTCCATTTCTTCAACACTTCCTGCTCCTTCACCTATCTTGGTGTCATCCACAAACTTGGCCACAAAACCTCTTAATCTATAATCTAAATCATCAATATACAGTGTAAAAAGAAGCAGCCCCAACACCGACCCCTGTGGAACACCACTAGTAACTGGCAACCAACCAGAATAGGATCCCTTTATTCCTGCCCTTTGCTTTCAGCCTATCAGCCAATGCTCCACCCATTCCAATATCTTTCCTGTAATTCCATGGGCCCTCATCTTATTAAGCAGCCTCTTATGCGACACCTTATCAAAGGCCTTTTGACAATCCAAATACACAACATCCACAGCCTCTTCTTTCTCAATCTTATTTGAGATTACCTCAAAAAATTCCAATAGATTGGCAAGACAGGATCTTCCCTTCATGAATCCATGCTGGCTTGGGCCTATCTTGTCATGCATCTCGAGCTATTTCATAGCCTTGTCCTTGAGGATCAACTCCAATAACTTCCCAACTACTGATGTCAGACTAATAGTTCTGTAATTTTCTTTTTGCTGCCTCCCTCCTTTCTTAAACAGTGGAACTATATTTGCGACCTTCCTGTCCTCCAGAACCGTGCCAGAGTCTATTGATTCCTGGAAGATCATTTCCAATGCCTCCACAATCTCCAAAGCCACGTCCTTCAGAACACGTGGGTGCACCTCATCCGGTCCAGGAGACTTATCTATACTTAGTCCACTTAGCTTTCCAAGCACTTTCTCACTAGTTATCTTGACTGTACCTAATTCTATTCCCTGAGACCTCTGGCTTTCAGGTATGTTGCTAATGTCTTCCACTGTGAAGACTGATGCAAAATACTCATTTAGTTCCTCTGCTATCTCTTTGTTAACCATTATAATTTCTCCAGCATCATTTTCAATCGGTCCTATATCTACCTGTGTCACTCTTTTACTCTTCATATATTAAAAAAAACACTTAGTATCCTTTTTTATGTTAATTGCCAACTTCCTTTCATAATCCACCTTTTCTTTTTGAACGACTTTCTTATTTTCCTTCTGCAAGTTTCTAAAGTTGTCCAGTCCTGTTTTCCCACTAATTTTTGCTTTTTTGCCGTCTTCTTTGCTTTTATCTTAGCCTTAACCTCTCTCGTTATCCACATTTGTGCCATTTTTCCATTCATGATTTTCTTTTTTCTTGGAATATGTTTTTCCTGCACTTTTCTTATTTCTTGTAGGAATTTCATCCAATTCTGCTCTACTGTCCCTCCATCTAGCTTGCTTTTCCAATCAACTTGGGCCAGTTCCTCTCTCATACCACTGCAACTTCCTTTATTCCACTGAAATATCAATACACCTGATACCAGCTTCTCCTTTTCAAATCTGAGACTGAACTCAATCATATTATGATCACTACTTCCAAGGGGTTCCATTACCTCTAGCTCCCTAATCGCCTCAGGTTCATTACGCAGCACCCAATACAAAACAGCCGATCCCCTGGTGGGCTTATGGACAAGCTGCTCCAAAAAGCCATCCCTTAGGCATTCTACAAACTCCCTCTCCTGAGATCCTGTATATAACTGCTATTAGTGTCTTTTTACCCTTGCCGTTTCTTAACTCAATCCATAAGGATTCTACCTCTTCTGATCCTAAGTCCCTGTCCAGTGATTTGATATCGTTGCTTACCATCAGGGTCATGCCACCCCCTTTGCCTACCTTCCTATCTTTCCTATACACTGTGTATCCTTGGACATTCAGCTCCCAATCACATCCTTCATTTAGCCATGACTCGGTGATGGCCACAATGTCGTATCTTTTAACCTGTAGCTGTACAACAAGGTCATCCACTTTATTTCTAATGTTGTGTGCATTTAAGTACAGTACATTTAGATCAGTATCTGTTACCAATTTTGCTATATTTCTATCGCACAGCAAATTATTCTGTCTATTCACCTGCCCGTCCTTTCTTGCCATCTTTGCTGCACAGTATCTTTGACTTATTTCTATTTTCCTCTTCCTCGATCCTCATACCCTGGTTTCCTTCCCCCTGCCAACTTAGTTGAAACCCTCCCTGACAGCTATTGTCTAGTGACCAGACAGAGAAATACTGCTGACATTTAATAAACATGAGAGATTCTGCAGGTGCTGGAAATCCAGAGTAACAAACACAAAATACTGGATGAACTCAGCAGGTCATTTAATAATCCAACTTAAACTCAGCCGACCCTTAATGATCCATTATAAATTACATTGCAGGTACATTCACATTAAATCCCTCATCCACTTGCTGGAATGAATTCCTTTGAGAGTTCAGAATCAGATTTCATGTATCATTGGTATATATCATGAAATTTGTTGTCTTTGTGGCAGCAGTACAATGCAATACACAATAATCAAAACATGAATTACAGCAAGTATATGTGTTAAATTAAATAAGCACCTCAAAAATAACAAACAAAAATGTAGTGAGGTAGTATTCATGGGTTCAATGTCCATTCAGAAATTGGATAGCAGAGGGGAAGAAGCTGTTCCCGAATCATCGCGTGTATGCCTTCAGGCTTCTGTCCTCCTTGATGTTAGCAAAGAAAAAAAGGCATGACCTGGATGATGACCTGTTCTCAGTGAGTGATCTGCAGATCACTATGACAATACTTGAGGATGTGAAACTTACTTGTGTATTATTTGATTACCAGAGGCGACACCTTTATCCATCTCTTGCTAGCCTCTTTTGATGGTTTCAAGCCCTTCTTCAACTTACTTCATCAATAGGAGTCCCAGATATCTTTCTTTAAATCTGACACATCTCCCCATCTCTCCTGCTGTCTCATTGTCCTCCATGGCAACCTTAGTATTCATACTTTCAATTTTCCATTTTTCTCTAAGTAACTATTAATCACCATTTTTATAAGTTTCCCTACTACCTAGTTTAGACTGAGAGGCTAGAGTAGCTGGGCTTAATCCAACTCCTTTGTTTGAACAAAATTCACTCATTTGTCCCTGGTACATCCTTCCCCGCCCTCCCCCCCCCCCCAAAGAACACTGAAAGATTATGTTCAGTGTCCCCATGATTTCTACCAGGGTCAGGATGAACTCAGGTTACCAACCACTCTTTGAGCTGCAGCACCGTCCACTGATTCCAAAAACTCAAAAGTAAATTTATTGTCAAAGTATGAACTTGTATGTCAGAATCAGAATCAGGTTTAATACCACTGGCAAACAAGAAAAATCTGAAGCTGCTGGAAATCCAAGCAACATACACAAAATTCTGGAGGAACTCAGCCTGCCAGACAGCATCTATGGAAAAAAGCACAATTGATGTTTCAGGCCAAGTCCCTTCATCAGGACTGGAGAAAAAAAAGATGAGGACTCAGAGTAAGAAGGTGGGAGGAGGGGAGAGAGAAACACAAAGTGATAAATGAAACCAGGAAGGGGAGGGGTGAAGTAAAGAGCTGGGAAATCAATTGGTGAAAGAGATACAGGACTGGAGAAGGGGAATCTGTTAGAGGACAGTTAGTCATGGAAGAGGGAGGTGATTAGGCAGATAAGGTGAAAGAGGGAAATGGGAATGGGGAATGGTAAATGGGGAGGGTGTGCATTACCGGAAGTTTGAGAAATCCTTGAGAAGGTTTAGAGATTAGTGGGCAAAATTAGAGCACGTGGTATTGGGGGAAGGGTACTAACATGGATAGAAAATTGGTTGGCAGACAGGAAACAGAGTAGGGATTAATGGGTCCTTTTCAGAATGGCAGGCAGTGACTAGTGGGGTACCGCAAGGCTCAATGCTGAGATCGCAGCTATTTACAGCATACATTAATGATTTAGATGAAGGGATTAAAAGTAACATTAGCAAATTTGCAGATAACACTAAACTAGGTGGTAGTGTGAAATATGAGGAGGATATTAGCAGAATGCTGGGTGACTTGGACAGGTTGGGTGAGTGGGCAGATGCGGTTTAATGTGGATAAATGTGAGGTTATCCACTTTGGTGGCAAGAACAGGAAGGCAGATTACTAACTGAATGGTGTCGTTAGGAAAAGGGGAAGTACAACGAGATCTCGGTGTCCTTGTTCATCAGTCACTGAAAGTAAGCATGCAGGTACAGCAGGCAGTGAAGAAAGCTAATGGCATGCTGGCCTTCATAACAAGGGGAGTTGAGTATAGGAGCAAAGAGGTCCTTCTGCAGTTGTACAGGGCCCTGGTGAGACCCCACCTGGAGTATTGTGTGCAGTTTTGGTCTCCAAATTTGAGGAAGGACATTCTTGCTATTGAGGGAGTGCAGCGTAGGTTCACAAGGTTAATTCCCAAGATGGCGGGACTGTCACATGTTGAAAGATTGGAGCGACTGGGCTTGTCTTGGAATTTAGAAGGATGAGAGGGGATCTGATTGAGACATACAAGATTATTAAGGGATTGGACACACTGGAGGCAGGAAGCATGTTCCCACTGATGGGTGAGTCCAGAACCAGAGGCCACAGTTTAAGAATAAGGGGTAGGCCATTTAGAACAGAGTTGGGGAAAAAATTTTTCATCCAGAGAGTTGTGGATCTATGGAATGCTCTACCTCAGAAGGCAGTGGAGGCCAATTCTCTGGATGCTTTCAAGAAAGAGTTAGATAGAGCTCTTAACGATAGCAGAGTCAAGGGATGTGGGGAGAGTGCAGGAACGGGTTACTGATTGTGGATGATCAGCTATGATCACATTGAATGGTGGTGCTGGCTCGAAGGACCAATTGGCCTACTCCTGCACCTATCGTCTATTGTCTATTGTAAATCGATGTTCATGCCATCAGGTTGGAGTAGTACCACTGGCATATGTTGTGAAATTTGTTGTCTTTGCAGCAGCAGTACAATGAAACACATAATAATAAAGAAAATACCTGTGGATTACAGTAAGTATATATACTGAATATTAAATAGTTGAATTAAATAAGTAGTGCATAAAAATAAAATGATGGTGGATGCTGCTTTCTTGTGGCAGCACTCCATATATATGCTTTAAGTTAGCAATCTTTTCTTATATCTCCGTGCTATCAATCTTTATTGTAGTTACTATCTTAATTATCTCTTCTTTCACAGTTTCTTAGGAAGTACCCTCCTCCTTTGTGAAAACAGTTGCACGGATGTCATTGAGTACTTTAGGATTTCCATCTATATCCATGTGTAACTTCCCATTTTTGTCCTTAAAATCTCTCACTCCTCCATGCGCAATATTTTATTATTGTGATTCCAATTGGCTGCTCAGCTTTCTACATCTCAATAGCTACTATGCTTTCATATTGGTTATTTGTTGGTAAGGTTTTTGAGGGAGTGGTCTGAAGTCATTGCTACATGATGCCTACTGTCTTCCTAAAGGTAATTGAGAAGGACAATGAAAGTCGTTTTCTAAGTGTTAGTAAACAGAGCATCCTCAGCCAATTGTTTCGGTAATGAAATGCAATTCAATGAAGTGATAGAATGTCAAGTCCCTAAATGCATTGTTGTTCCACTAAGGGGGAAATTTTGCCTTATATAAACTGGCTTTTTATGCTGTAAAAGAAAATACAATGCTTCTCACTGTTGAGTGATTGACACCTTGGTTGACAGGCCACAACCTTTTAAAATTCCCTTCCACTTTACAAGCTAATGAGAAAGTAAAAGTGACAAGCTAATTTTATTGGTACGGCAAGCATAACGCCACAATGCAGCCTTCAACAAGTGAATTAATATTTATGGTATTTCAAGTCAATATATAGCAGCAGTCAGAAACTCAGGAGTTCGGATTCTGTCTCAGTGAACAAAAGGCAGATCTGATAGTACTGATCTTCATGCAGGTTTTGGGTAAATCAGTCAGAAGTTTTCTTTCTGTCTGCATGCATATTTGTCAGGGTAATGTGCAGAAGAACAGATCTTCCTGCTTTGCATCCAATAATGGTCTCAGGAACGCAGATCAGCAGAATTGCAGAATTCTTCCTCACGATATTCAGGTGACAGAGCATTAACCCTTTTGAGTATTGAACATGTTTTGAACATGTACGCTTAATAAAAGCCAAAAATCTGTATATCTACTGTCATCCTTAAGATTATTTTAAATGAGTATGGTCATACAGTACTAAACTGGGTATAATATCTATGACCTGTGCTAACTAGCAATTTGTTATTTTATGGGTTTGTACATTTTCCCAGAACATAAGGGGCCACCTTTGGTCTATTGAGTCAAAGCCAGTTATTAGAGTATTTGCATCAATTTCATTTACATACTGTATTTCCAATAAACCTGCTCTGTCCCAAATATCTTTCAATTCTATGGTTCTAATTCCATCCCATCTCTCCTGCCTCCTATCTACACCAGCAGTCATTGACAGTTGCCAGTTAGCTTACCAACCAGCAGGTCTCTAGGATGTGGGAGGAAGTCCGAGTACCAGGGGAAACCAAACATTCACATAAAGATTATACAATTCAGATATAGAGTAACATAGTATGGATACAAGCCTTGTGCCCATTGGACCACAGTATCCACCCAGCTAGTCCCAGTAGTTAGCACAACTCTTATCACCGCTCAGGGCATCAGAATTCTATAAATGTGAAGTTATCCACTTTGGAAGCTGGAACAAGAGGGCAGAGTATTGTCTGAACGGTGTAGAGTTAGGTAAGGGAGAAATGCAAAGAGACCTAGGAGTCCTAGTTCACCAGTCAATGAAGGTGAATGAGCAAGTGCAACAGGCAGTGAAGAGGGCAAATGGAATGTTGGCCTTTGTTACAAGGGGAATTGAATACAAGAGCAAGGATGTTCTTTTGCATTTGTACAGGGCCCTGGTGAGACCACACCTGGAATATTGTGTACAGTTTTGGTCTCCAGGTTTAAGGAAGGACATTCTGGCAATTGAGGAAGTGCAGCGTAGATTCACTAGGTTGATTCCTGGGATGGCAGGGCTGTCTTACGCAGAGAGATTGGAGAGATTGGGCTTGTACTCGCTGGAATTGAGGAGATTGAGAGGGGATCTGATTGAAACGTTTAAGATAATTAAAGGATTTGATAGGATTGAGGCAGGAAATATGTTCCAGATGTTGGGAGAGTCCAGTACCAGAGGGCATGGATTGAGAATAAGAGGTCAGTTATTTAAAACAGAGTTGAGGAAGAGCTTCTTCTCCCAGAGAGTTGTGGAGGTGTGGAATGCACTGCCTCGGAAGACGGTGGAGGCCAATTCTCTGGATGCTTTCAAGAAGGAGCTGGATAGATATCTGATGGATAGGGGAATCAAAGGATATGGGGACAAGGCAGGGACTGGGTATTGATAGTGAATGATCAGCCATGATCTCAGAATGGCGGTGTAGACTCGAGGGGCCGAATGGTCTACTTCTGCACCTATTGTCTATTGTCTAATTCTGCCATCACCTGTAAGCAGTCTGCATGTCCTCCCTGAGGGATGTGTGCCTTTTCTCTGGGTAATGTGGTTTCTTCCCACATTCCAAAGATGTACGAGTTAATTGATCATTGTAAATTGTCCTGTGGTTAGGCTAGGGTTAAGTTGAGGGATTACTGGGCAGCACAGCTCAAAGGCCCAAGAGGGCCTATTCTACGCTATATCTCAATAAATAAATATGTAAATAAATTCAGCAAAGCCTTTGACAAAGTTCCACATGGAAGGTTGGTTAAGAAGGTTCAGTCGTTAGGTATTAATGCTGGAGTAATAAAATGGATTCAACAGTGGCTAGATGGGAGATGCCAGAGAGTAGTGGTGGATAATTGTTTATCGGGATGGAGGCCGGTGACTAGCGGGGTGCCTCAGGGATCTGTTTTGGGCCCAATGTTGTTTGTAATATACATAAATGATCTGGATGATGGGGTGGTAAATTGGATTAGTAAGTATGCCGATGATACTAAGGTAGGAGGTGTTGTGGATAATGAGGTGGGTTTTCAAAGCTTGCAGGGAGATTTATGCCGGTTAGAAGAATGGGCTGAACGTTGGCAGATGGAGTTTAATGCTGAGAAGTGTGAGGTTCTACATTTTGGCAGGAATAATCCAAATAGAACATACAGGGTAAATGGTAGGGCATTGAGGAATGCAGAGGAACAGAGAGATCTAGGAATAACTGTGCATAGTTCCCTGAAGGTGGAGTCTCATGTAGATAGGGTGGTGAAGAAGGCTTTTGCAACGCTGGCCTTTATAAATCAGAGCATTGAGTACAGAAGTTGGAATGTAATGTTAAAATTGTACAAGGCATTGGTAAGGCCAAATTTGGAATATTGTCTACAGTTCTGGTCACCGAGTTATAGGAAAGATATCAATAAATTAGAGAGAGTGCAGAGACGATTTACTAGGATGTTACCTGGGTTTCAGCACTTAAGTTACAGAGAAAGGTTGAACAAGTTAGGTCTCTATTCATTGGAGTGTAGAAGGTTGAGGGGGGATTTGATCGAGGTATTTAAAATTTTGAGAGGGATAGATAGAGTTGACGTGAATAGGCTGTTTCCATTGAGAGTAGGGGAGATTCAAATGAGAGGACATGATTTGAGAGTTGGGGGCAGAAGTTTAAGGGAAACACGAGGGGGTATTTCTTTACTCAGAGAGTGATAGCTGTGTGGAATGAGCTTCCTGTAGAAGTAGTAGAGGCCAGTTCAGTTGTGTCATTTAAGGTAAAATTGGATAGGTATATGGACAGGAAAGGAGTGGAGGGTTATGGGCTGAGTGCGGGTAAGTGGGACTAGGCGAGATTAAGAGTTCGGCACGGACGAGGAGGGCCGAGATGGCCTGTTTCTGTGCTGTGATTATTATATGGTTATTTCCTGCATTCAGCCCATCTCCCTTTAAGCCCTGCCCCTCCATACATCTATCAAAGTGCTTTTTAATTGATATTATTGTACTTCCTCTGAAATCTTGTTCCATATACTCACCACTCTCTGCATGAAAAAGTTGCCCCTCTGTCATTTTAACCCTTTCCCCTCTCACCCTAAACCTATGCTCCTAGTTGTGGACTCCCCTACCCTGGGGAAAAGACTGTTACTATCCACCTTATCTGTATCTTTAATCATTTTAAACATTCCTATAAAGTCACTCCTCATTCTCCTACTTTCCAAGGAATGAAGGCCAAAATCTCCCTATAACCGAAACCCCTTTTTACTTGCTCCATCCTCGTAAACCTTTTCTGCACTCTTTCCAGTTTAACCACATCTTTCCTACAACAAAACTGTACACGATACTCCAAGTACAGCCTTACCAACGACTTGTACAACTTTTACATGTTTTGGACTGCAAACATATTAATTTTGGATAACATAACATTTGACTGTAATGTTGCACAGTAACTGAACATTAATTGTGTCTTTGATGGTTTGAAAAAGGATTTGGATGCATTTCTGAATTCTGATCTATAAATATGCAGTGGAACACTAATTCCTACTGCAGTCCTCTGAATTGTGTACATGCAGGACTGTTCCACTTCTCTTCATAATGTGATTTAATTCTGATGTACAATAGTTTGCATGTACAAGTTGAATGTGTTTATAATTAAGGTCTAGATTTTCTGCAATTTTTTGGACAAAGATACAATGTAAGCAAATGTAGTTTTCCTTTATCTTTGGTGAAAATTCACCACCCTCTGGCTAAAGAAATCCCAACTCATCTCTGTTCTAAATGGGTGTCTCTCTTTTCTGAGGCTGTGCCCTCTGGTCCTACACTCCCCCATCTAAGGAAACATTCTCTCCACATCCACTCTGTTTGGGCCTTTCAATATTTGATAGGTTTCATTGAGATCCCTCTCATTCTCTGAATTCCAGCAAGTACAGGCCCAGAGCCATCAGATGCTTTTTGTACATTAACCTTTTAATTCCCAGAATCATTCTTGTCAACCTCCTCTGGACGCTCTCCAAAATCAGCACATGTTTTCTTAGATAGGAGGCCCAAAACTGCTTACAGTACAGTATTTCAAGTGCAGTCTGGCCAATAGCTTAAAGCCTCAGCATTATGAATGCTGCAGCCAAGGCTATGGAATGCAAGTTTAAGTAGGTGGTCACATGCACGACAGATCAAGCCAATGTCCATTGTTTGCAAAAGTGCAGAGCAGTCTATTCCACTCCTAACAATTTCAGTGCTGTGTGAGTTGTTGTGATCACTGGGACACCATCATGTCTCTTTATTAGTTATTTAGCTAAGGGGTCCTTGGTGAACAAGGTTAAAATCAAATATACTATTCAGAGCATAAACATGAAGAGGGTAAGTGTACTTTGAAGCAGTAAACAAATTTTTAAAGCAGTAAGCATAACTCAATAGTTATATATCCTTAACACTATTGTTTTACATTAATGGAGTTCTTTATATTAAAGATGTTTATTAGCTGTGTAAAAATAATAGGGACAGGACTTTCCCATAATGGAATAAACCAGCGTGCATAGAAGAAAAATCATGCCAGAGGAAATGAAATACCAAGGAGAAAGCAGATTTGATTTGTGCCATGTCAGTGGGAAGGCCTCTTATGAGAATCTTATGATGTCTGAGCTCAGTTGCCAAGCAGCAGCTGTTTGCAAACTGCGTGGTTTTTCTGTGTACATGGTCTAATTGCTTCTGCTTCACTCATAAAAGTTTCTAACTTTTTATATAGCTGTAAAAGTGAGCATCATTCCATTGTATCTGTCAGCTAATTAGCAGAGAGTTAAGCTGCAGTTTGTGGTAGCTCTAAATATGAGGAATTCAGCGTCGTTTCTAATCATACTGCATAGAAGGGCATCATCTGTTCTATCTGGACAAAATTGAAGCTGTAGAACTTTTATTTAGAAAATTATTACAACAAAATAGCTTTGCTTTTACCCCTTTTGTCATGTTATGAAACTGTTGACTTATCCATCTTGGCTTTATGGCAATTGTTGTTTTTTTAGGCACTGGATCTTGTTACAGGTTCAGCAAAATACAGCCCAGTCAGCAGTGATGGGAGGCAGACTCCAGAACCAAGGTATAACTCTTATCTATATATCCCATTTGCCCCTCAAAGGGTGTCTACAATTTAGCCTTAGCAAGGTGACCATTCACTTTCAAACAAGAGCAACATCTACAGATGCTGGAAATTCGAGCAATAAATCCTCCTGCATTTTATGTGTGTTGATCATTCACTTATTTCTAAGCTCTACCCAGAAGACCTCATTAATGATCATTCAAGAACATCCCCTCTAAACACTGCTCTTATATCCTCTTATCAAGAAGGCAACACCACTCCACTCAAACCTATTCCTCTGACACATCTAAAGCATCAGTATCCCAGAACGTTGAGCTGTCAGTCCTGCTTTTCTCTCAGCCACATTTCAGGAATAGCCAATGTTTCAGAACCCTTCTTAGAAATCTGGGGTATTTCATGCTCCTCCCCCCCCCTACCCCCCAGCCTTCCTCCCCTCCACTTCCCTATCCCTCTCCGCCAGCCTGCACCCACTCAGAGAATGAGTTCCAAACCATTGTCATCTGGATGGGCCTTCCACTCAACATCCACAAGGCAAAGGTTATCCCTTTCTCTCGCTGAACATACCCAACATTGGGCTTTCAAACAGTCACTGTATTTCAAATTCTGTCAGGGGGAGGGATTACTAGATAAAACTCTTTGAGGCAGTGTGATATTCCTCCCCTCCCTTCCCCCTCTCCTCAGTCTTCATCCCCTCCCTTCCCCCTCACTGATTCCTGGAGACCTCTGGCCGATGACCAGAGAAGGAGCAATTGAATTGCTGTTGAGAACCAGAGACCATGAATCAAAAACACACAGATACCCTATGTAAGCAGTGGAAGGAGCGCACCACCTTATTAACCCTTCCCCATCTGGCACCTCTTGCCATGTCTGTGATTCATACATTGTCCTCATCAGCCACCTTAGGACTCTCAAATCCAGAGTGAAAGTAAGTCATCTTCAATCCCAAAGGACAGCCTAAGAAGGGACACTTTCACTGGGTGCTATTCAGCTATCCATCCATTTTATTTCAAAAACGTTATTACATTTCCTCCATTATTTTCTATAACGTTACAAGCTATGCACTGTGAGGAAAAGTTAACAAGAATGGCTTTAACCTAACAATGAGCTTGGGGGTGACAAAATATTTCAACAATCAGCATAACCATTAGAATGATTTCAATGCAGGACACTGGGTTGAAAATGTTTCACATTCAATGAATGCAGTTGATTATAGGCTAGAAGCTCTCAATCTTAGTGCAATATTCACAGTGAATATCTTCTAAAACCCAATTTGTCACTTGCCCCCTTGTACATTGTGCACTGCTACACTTGCTGAGAATTTCTCTAGTTTCTTGCTAGCTCCATAATGCATGTGAAAAACATATTTATGCTGGGAGGTGGTGAGACCAGCTACAATCTGTTGGGTCAGAAATGTCCAATGTGACTTGACTTGCACAAAATTTGTTTAATCAGAGTTCTCAAACTGCAAAAATTGCTCCACTCTGTGGCAGTTTAAACTGACAAGTTGGTATGCTGCTCTGATAGGCATCATCAAATATTCTCATTTAGGACTACCAGAGCTGAAATCCAGTCACAGCCCTTCAGTAGGTAACATCATTTTAAGGATTTTAAAATTAGCCTCAAAATTGGTAGACCTCAGATTGCTGACTGAGATCACAATTGCAGTACCCCTTTAAGAAAAAGGAAGTGCACAAGGCATGCTGAGCTACAGGCACAATTGTAACAGAGGCCTTAGACCCATTTGCCATTCCCCCCCCCCCCCCCCCCACACACACACTCCTAACTATCCTGCTGGTGAATGTGTAGTTTCTAGAAAATAAAATGCCATCCCACGCCTACACTTTGAGAAGTCTGATCACCTGGCTGCACTTCCTCTCCCGGCATACAGGCAGAGACTAAACAATGCAGCACCAGTGGTGAGGACCAGGAAACTATAGTTTGGGGAGGTAGAGGAGAGCTTACAGGACTGCTTTACACCAGAAGACCATAAGACATAGGAGCAGAATTAAGCCATTCAGCCTATCAAGTCCGCTCTGCCATTTCATCATGGCTGATCCCGGATCCCACTCAACCCCATTCGCCTGCCTTCACACCATATTCTTTGATGCCCTGACCGATCAGGAAACTAACTGCTTCTGCTTTAAGTACACCCAGGGACTTGGCCTCCACTGTGGTCTGACACAAAACATTCCACAGATAAACTACTCGCTAGCTCAAAAAATTCCTCCTTACCTCTGTTCTAAAGAGTAACCCTCAAGTTTGAGGCTGTGCCCTCTAGTTCTGGATACCCCCACCAGAGGAAACATCCTTCCCATATCCATTTTATCTAGTTCTTTCAACATTTGGTAGGCTTCAATGAGACTCCCCTCCCCCATGCCCTGCTGCCACATTCAACTAAATGTCAGTGAGTACAGGCCCAAAGCTGCCAAACTTTACTCGTATGTTAACCCCATTCATTCCCGGAATCATCCTTGTGAACTTCCTCTGGATTCTCTCCAATGAAAACACATCTTTTCTGAGACAAGGGGCCCAAAACAGTTGACAAGTCTCGAAGTGTGGCCTGACTAGTATCTCAAAGGCTCAGCATTATCTCCTTGTTTCTATATTCTATTCCCCTTCAAATAAATGTCAACATTGCATTTGCCTTCTTTATCACAGACTCAACCTTCTGGGAGTCTTGCACGAGGACTCCCAAGTCCCTCTGCACCTCTGATGTTTGAACCTTTTCCCCATTTAGATGATAGTCCTCACTATTGTTCCTTTTATCAAATTCATTATCATACATTTCCCAAGACTGTTTTCCATCTGTCACTTTTTTGCTGTTGTTATGGAAAATAACTGGTTCTTTGAGTCTCAACAGTAGAGGCCTGGACACACACAGTTTTAATAATAAGGAATTTGTTTACAAGGGGAAGTCAGATCAACACAAGCAACTACAATATTCTAACAAAAAACGTTTAGGGTTAACATGTGTGGGGAAGGTTTCGGGTCGGCTATACAATACAGAGGAAGCGGTGTGGGGACAGGGTACGGTTACACATACAAAGAACAAGGGAAAAGCACTAGGACAGCTATCCCCCTTGACCTTGGATAGCTGCGGCTCCCTTACCAGGACAAACGATAAACCTTCCCAAACATAAATCAATGCACTTACCTTCAATGAGGTGGTCTGTAAGAGAGAGTGAGCCAGGCACATGTCTCACCTTTTATAGCATGGGGCTGGGTGAGATAATACAATTAAGGTGACCAATAATTTAGGTGTGCATTGATTAGTTGGGAGGGACCAAATGTTGATTAGCATGTGGTGTGTCCTCCGACCAGCCAGGTGGCAGTGCATCTGTCACATGGCCAGTATCTCTGGATACATTTACCCATTCTTCCAATTTGCCTAAATCCTGCTGCAATCACATTGCTTCCTCAGCACTACCTACCCCTCCACACATCTTCGTATCATCTGAAAACTTTGCCACAAAGCCATCAATTCCATTATCTAAATCATTGACAAACATTGTGAAAAAGCAGCAGTCTCAATACTGACCCAAGGAACATCACTAGTCACTGGCAGCGTACCAGAAAAGGCCCCTTTTATTCCCATTCACTGCCTCCTGCCTGTCAGCCATTCCTCTATCCATGCCAGTATCTTTTATATAACAAGATTTTATCTTGTTAAGCAACCTCGTGTGTGGCACCTTATCAAATGTCTTCTGAAAATCCAAGTAAATGACATCCACTTCCTCTCCTCTGTCCACCCTGCTTGTTACTTCCTCAAATAACTCTATCAGATTTGTCAGGCAAGATTTCCCCTGGCAGAAGCCATGCTGACTTTGACTTATTTTACCATTAGTCTCCAAGTACCCTGAAATCTCATCCATACTAATAGACTCCAACACTTTCCCAAGCACTGAGATTACACTATCTAGCCTATAGTTTCCTTTTTTTTGCCTTCCTCCCTTCTTAAAGAGTGGAGCGAACATTTGCAAACTTCCAGTCTTCTGGGACAATGCCAAACTCAAGTGATTCTTGAAGGATCATGACCAATGCATCCGCTCTCTCAGCAACCTCGCTCAGGACTCCGGGATATAGTCCATCTGGTACAGGTGACTTATCCACATTCAGACCTTTGAGCTTGCCCAGCAGCACATTTTCCTTTGTAATAGCAATGGCACTCACTCCTGCTCCCTACACTCATGGACCTCTGGCACACTGCTAGTGTCTTCCACAGTGAAGACTGATGCAAAGTACCCATTAAGTTCATCTGCCATTTCTTTGTCCCCCATTACTACCTGATCAGCATCATTTTCTAGTGGTCCAATATCAACTCTCACCTCCCTTTTATTCTTTACATAACTGAAAAACTTTTGGTATTCTGCTTTATATTGTTGTTTGCCCTTGTATTTCATCTTTTCCCTTATTCCTTTTTTCAGTTGCCTTTTCTTGGATTTTAAAAGCTTCCCAATCATCCAACTTCCCACTCACTTTTGCTACCTTGTATGCCTTTTCCTTGGCTTTTATGCTGTCCTTTACCTCCTTTGTCAGCCACGGTTGCCGACCCCTGCCATTTAAGAACTTCTCTCTCTGTGGGACATATCTATCCTGCACCTTGTGAACTATTCCCAGAAACTTCAGCCATCTCTGCTCTGCCGTCATCCCCACCAATATCCTCCTCCAATCTACCGGGGCAAGCTCCTCTCTCATGCCTCTGTAATTCCCTTTATTCCATTGCGATACTGATACACCTGACTTATGCTACTCCCTCTCAAATTGCCATATTAATTCAATCATATTATGATCACTGCCTCACAAGCATTCCTTTACTGTAAGCTCCCTAATAAGATCTGGCTTATTACACAACACCCAATCTAAGATGGCCTTTCCTTGAGTAGGCTCAAGCACAAGCTGCTCTAAAAAGCCATCTCGTAGGCATTCAACAGATTCCCTCTCTTGTGATCCAACACCAAGCCAATATTCCCAATCCCCTTGCATATTGAGGTCTGCCATTACAGTTGTGTCATTACTTGTATTACATGCCTTTCCAGCTCCCTTTGCAATCTCAACCCCACATCTTGGCTACTACTTGGAGGCCTATACATGATTCTTATAATTTTTTTTATATCCTTGCTTTGAGTTGGTGGACTGGATAATACTCAGGGATTCATCTTCTGATCTGAATGAATATGCTACATCTGTCACCGGCTTCATCAAGACCTGTGTGGATGAGTGTGTGCCTTCGAGAACATACTGGACATACCCAAAACAAAATCCATGGATGAACCAAGAGATTTGCAGTCTGCTGAAGGTTAGATCTGTGGCATTCAAGACTGGTGATCCAGAACTACACAAGCAGTCCAGGTATGACCTATTGAATGCTATTTTAAGGGTGGAAAAAACAATTTCAATTCAGATTAGAGAAAGAATTGGATGCATGTCAGCTCTGGCAGGGTTTGCAATATTTCCAACAAGGTGAAACCTAACTTCATGATTGGCTGTGATACGTTACCTCTAGATGAGTTTAACACCTTTTATGCATGTGTTGCAAGGGATAATAAAACTACACCTGTGCAAATCCCTGCAGCATGTGGTGACCCTGTGATCTCTGTCCTGGGAGCCAAAGTCAAATTATCTTTCAAGAAGTTGAACCCTCGCAAGGTGTCAGTTCCTGACAGTGTACCTGCTTGGGCTCTGAAAAACTGTGCCAACCAGGAGTATTCAAGAACATCTTCAATCTCTCACTGCTGCAGTTGGGAGTTTCCACCTGATTTAAAAGAATGATAATTATACCAGTGCCCAAGAAAAGCAGGGTGAGTTGCCTCAATGACTATCATCCAGTTGCAATTCATCACAGTAGACATGAGTGCTTTGAGAGGTTGGTCACGGCCAGAATCAACTCTTGCCTAAGCAAGGACCTAGATCTGCTGCAATTTGCCTATCAGCACACTAGGTCTACAGTGGATGCCATTTCACTGATTCTCCACTGTCTTGGATCACCTGGACAATAGCAATACTTACGACAGCCTACTGTTTGTTGATTAATGCTTAGCGTTCAACACAATCATACCTCAGTCCTAGTCAAGGAGACTTGGCATGCCACCAAAGACTTTTGGCTTTCTACAGATGTACCATGGAGAGCATTCCAACTGGTTGCTTCACCATCTGGTTTGAAGGGGCAACTGGACTGGATCAGAAAAACCTGCAGAGGGTTGTAAACTCAGCCAACTCCGTCATGGGCACCAGCCTCCCCAGCACTGAGGACACCTTCAAAAGGTGAAACCTCAGAAAGGAAGCATCCAGCATTAAGGGCCCAGGGCATGCCCTCTTCTTTTTGCTGCCATCAAGGAAGTGGTACAGGAGCCTGAAGACACTCAGTGTTTCAGGAACAGCTTCTTCTCCTCTGCTATCAAATTTCTGAATGGACAATGAACCCATGTACACTTTCCCCTTTACTTCAATGGCACAGCAATGGAAACTGCTAACAATATCAAACTCAAGGGAGTGCACATCACACACAACCTTCTGAGTCTGAAAAGAACTGGACTACACACATCCATACTTGTATCATTCTACAGATGCACAGTCGAGAGCATCCTAATAAGCTGTATCACTGCTTGGTGTGGAAACTATACTGTGGTGGATAGGAAAGCTCTAAAACAAGTAGTCAAAACTGCCCAAACCATCACTAGCACCAGTCTACCTGCTATCAAGGATAGATATATATAAAAATATAAATATATATTACACACACACACACACAATGGTGCCAAAAAAGGGCCAGTAATGTCATGAAGGGTCCCACATTCCTTGCTCATGGACTGTTTGTCCCACTCCTATCAGGGGGAGGCTACGTTGCATCCATGCCAGGACCTCCAGATTCATTAAAACAGTCAGGCTGATCAACATCTCTACCTACTAATTCCATCCGTTAACTTCCGTTAATGCCCCTCCTCCTCTTCTTACCCCATCCCTGACATATTTAGTTGTTTGCCTGTTCTCCATCTCCCTCTGGTGCTTCCCCCCCACTTCTTTCTCCTGAGGCCTCCCGTCCCATGATCCTTTCCCTTCTCCAGCTCTGTATCACTTTCGCCAATCACCTTTCCAGCTCTTAGCTTCATCTCACCCCCTCCGGTCTTCTCCTATCATTTCACATTTCCCCCTCCACCCTCTATTTTCAAATCTCTTACTATCTTTCCTTTCAGTTAGTCCTGACGAAGGGTCTCGGCCCGAAACATGGACATCACTTCTCCCTATAGATGCTGCCTAACCTGCTGTGCTCTACCAGCATTTTATGTGTGTTGCTACTAATTCCATCACTTTATTATTTCCTGTCAGTCAATTTATGTACAGTCTAGCATCACTTTATGGATATGCAATCAATCTATATAAGCTATCGTATGTATTTATACTTATTGTGCTTTTATATTATTACTGTGTTCCTCATCTTACTGTGTCTTATTGTGCTGCATCAGATTGGGAGCAACAATTATTTTGTTTTCTTTACACTTGTGTACAGAAAATGGCATTAAACAATCTTGAATTTTTTTGGCTTTTTTGTTCTTTTTTTTAAAACTACTTATCTAATTTATTTTTGTATACATTTCTTATTGTAATTTTATTATGTATTGCAATGTATTGCTGCCACAAAACAACAAATTTCATGACATATGCCAGTGATATTAAACCTGATTCTGATTCTATTCCACTTTCTGAAGTTCTGATACCTCCCCAACTCTGGATCATGCAACTGAGATGTTGACCTGAGTTTTCTCTCCAATTACACACACCTTGCCAACTGCAATCTGCAAACAACCTGGCTTCCTCTGCTAGCTCCACAATGGCAAGGTTGGTAGTGCACAGTCCCTAAAGTAAGTATTGTGTTCTACACTTGGGCTTCAGTCATTGCAATGTTTCCCTGCCAAGAAACATGGCCTGGCACAAAACCAGCAAGTACCTCCCAGTAGTAGGATCCAAAAAAACATTGGTTCCATGTTGGGAGAAAATTCTGACATCACCTTTCCAGCTTTGCATAACACTGGAGTTGGAAAACAAACATTTGGGAAAATTGTATCCTAATTGATTTTGTACAATTTAGTTACATTGATTAATTTCTGTAGATCATATTAGTGAAAATATTTCAACAAATATTTGAGTCATATATATTGATTTCTCAGACAGACTCTAAGCAAATCAACAGTCCCTTCAGCCCACGATATCTGTGCCAAATATGATGCCAATCCAAATTGATCCCATCTGCCTGCACACTGTCTATATCCCTCAATCCCCTGTCCATTCATGTACGTTCCTAAATACCTCTTAAGCACTTAAGATTTCTACAATAGTTAATTTGCTCAACTTGCTTTGAAAAAGTTGTCTATGTTCACTTCTCACCTCATTTTCTTTATGCAGAGTAGACATTTTAAAAAGTCCTGCAGGTCATGGAAATCTGAAATAAAAGCAAAAAATGCTAGAAAACTCAGTGGGTCTTTCCACACCTCTGGAAAGAGAAACAGAGCTAACATTTTAGGTTGGCATTTGTTTTGAGTTGCAGAAAAGGTGGGTGGGGGAAGGGTGAATGTGATTAAAAAGAATGTCTGTGATAGAGTGTAACTAATGTTGGCCACGGTTGCTCTGGGGATGGGTAGTGGGTGAGGTAGAACATGATAAGAAATTAAAAAGACCCAGTTTTCCCTCTCTCCATTAGCACTGCATGACTGGCTAAACATGTCTGACAAATCTCCGTTTTTCAATATCTTACACTTCTTTTTATTCCCACTGCCATGATAGAAGCAGGAGAGTTACCCAGACACTTTCAGGAGGCACTGACACCCATTAGATTAACTAATTTAAATTTGGTCTGTCCAGGGGCAAGAAGGTGTGACTGTGATGAGGCAAGGAGGGGGATCCAAGAGGTAATGCTGGAGGAGCTTCAGCCCATGAACTTCTCCAACAGGTCTGTTTCTCCCTGTGAGGTTGACAGTGGGGTCTGTAGGAAGGATGAGCAACTGAACCGTGGCACTGTAGTTCAGAGAGCCATTCTAGAGGGGAGAAGACATGAGAAATATTGTAATTGAAGATAGTTTAGTCAGGGTAATAGATACAATTCTCCATTGCATAGATTAAGAGACACAAAAGGCTGTTTTGTCTGCCCCTTGCCTGGGTTTGGGCCATCTCATCTGACCTGAAGATGTAATTGGAGTGGGAGGGAAAGGTCCATGTGGTACCAATGATGTAGGAAGAACAAGGAAAGAAGTTCTGCTGAGGGAATTTGAGCGTCAAGAAACTAAATTAAAAAAAATACAAAAAGGTAATGATCTCTGAATCACGTGAAAATTGGCACAGTTAATAATAGATAACAGAAGTATAACTAGTTTTAGAAAGCATGTAGAAAAGATGCAGTGAAATTCTGACCAGTAAGCCTATAGTCAATAGAGGGGATAATCCAAGAATTTATTAAAAAAAGATGTAATAACAGAACACTTGGAAATTATTAGCAAAATTGGATAAGGTCAGGATATGGAAATAATGCCAACAGATCTGATTTTTTTTTTAAAAAGATACAACTAAAGCAACAGATAAAGGAGTTCCAGTCAATGTGGCAGTCAATACAGTACATGGACTTGCTGCAGACTTTTGGTAAGCTTCATCTTCAAAACAAATAGGATCAGGGCTAAAGCACCAGCATGGGTTGAAAACTGATCTACAGAAGGGAAACCAAAAGGCTAGTCAGGTCTTTCCAAACAGCAGCTGGTGGCTAATGGGATGCCACAGTGATCAGTGCTTGAGTTGTAATTATTCACAATCTATATAATTTATTTGGACAAGAGCAGTAACATCTTCACATTTGTAAATGATGGGGAGCTGGGAGGAATGGATAAAGGGGCTGTTATGGGAATGTGAGCCAGCAGAAAATTCAAGCAGTTTCCAATGTGATTTAAGCAATTTGGATGAATACAAAGTGCATGTGCTCCACAGATACTGACCTGCTGAGTTCTTCCAGTGTTTTTTTTTTACTGCTGGGGATGATCAGCAATTCTAATGTAGAGTAGTGGAGCTGGCCTAATGGACAATGCAGCCAAATCCTGCTCTTCTTCCTATCTTTCTTGTATCCTGTCCATATCTTAAAACTTATTGTCATAAGGGGACATGAAACTGGATCCAAATGCAGGACGCAGGCACTGAAGTACTGGGGGCAGGACAGGACAAGCTAAAGGATAGGACAAGATGTGGAGACCATGGCATTCATGGAGACCGTGGCATTCAGAGAGATTTTGGGGTCCAAGGTGGCCTCAAGGCTTGGCTTGAGGCTGGGTCTATGGGACAAGGAATGCTGGGAGGATAACACCCTGGGTGGGCCACAGAACTCCTGGGCAGGACCCAGACATCCCAGGCAGGACACAGGGGCCTGGGCAGGTCACAGGGCACAACCCATCAGAGGCAAGGGATAGGAAGAGGCAGAGCCCTCCACTGGGCAACAGCAGTCCAGCCTGGCTTACCCAACAGAGGCAAGGGATAGGAAGGGGCAGAGCCCTCCACCAAGGAGTAGCAATCTGGCCTGGCTTACCCAACAGAGGCAGGGGGTAGGAAGGGAGCTTAGTCCAGGGTGACTTCAAGACTCATTGCAGCCAGAAGACTCAGGCAGGTTACAGAGCAGCCCAGTCCATAACTCACTCACAGAACTCATCATTAAGAGTGGTACTCCAAAACAGGACAATCCCTAAACTATACTCAATCCCAGAGCCCCTTATATTCACAGCCAACCAATAGACATCAGGTGCACCTCCTTAAGCCCAACCAAGCAAAGATGATCCTCAGGTGTGACTATTTGAGTTCAAGGCGAAACGAGGGGTGGTTGAAGGACCCGGAGTCTGGAGTCCGCGGACTGGATCAAGAACCTGAATGCGGACTTCAGATGGAACCATAACAATTGTCTTTATTAAATTATTAATTAGAACCCCATAATTCATATAATGATTCTTAAAGGAAATTAAGAATATATTATTATTTTGATGTCTTTCTGGTGATTTGCAATAACTTTTTCTTAATAGTTTAGTGGTTCAATATTGCTTGTTTAGCATCAGTTTCTTTGGAAGTCAAATACTGATGGCCTCCTGATTCTTTGACAGTACCTTCATATTGTTTCAGACTGTATTGAACTGAATTGAATTGACTTTATTTCTTACATCCTTCACATACATGGGGGTTAAAAATCTTTATGTTACGTCTTTGTCTAAGTGTGCAATGTGCAATCATAGTAATGTATAATAATTTATAATAAATAGAACAGTGAATGTAACATACAGTACACTCAAATCAGAGTGAGTTAATCAGCCTAATGGCCTGGTGGAAGAAGCTGTCCCGGAGCCTGTTGGTCCTGGTTTTTATGCTGCAGTACCGTTTCCCGGATGGTAGGAGCTGGAATAGATTGGGCTTGGGGTGACTCAGGTCCCCAATGATCCTTCAGGCCCTTTTTTACACACCTGTCTATGTAAATGTCCTGAATCATGGGAAGTTCACAACTACAGATGCGCTGGGCTGTCCGCACCACTCTATGCAGAGTCCTGCGATTGAGGGAGGTACAGCCCCCCATACCAGGCAGTGATGCAGCCATGTCAGGATGCTCTTAAGTGTGTCCCTGTAGAAAGTTCTTGGGATTTGGGGGCCCATGCCAAACTTCCTCAACCGTCTGAGGTGAAAGAGGCGCTGTTGTGCCTTTTTCACCACACAGCTGGTGTGTACAGACCACGTGATGTCCTCAGTGACATGGTTGGCAAACAGTTATGTGAAGATCTAATGCATTGTTATGCAACACCTTAGGCTCCTTGAATCAGAAACTTTAGGTAGGATACAAATTCTGGTCTCCCTCTTCACATGCAATTTCTGTTGAGGACTGATGTCCTCTTGATCAGGCATGCAGGCAAAGCCAGGTATGTCCTTTTAGATTCCTAATGCTGCTTTGAAGAGAATTTTTTTTGTCACTTCTATTTAACCTTCAACCAATGACATGGAAATAGATTATTTAGATATTTCTCATTACAGTTATGTGAACTTGGTGCATCTAAATTGGCTTCTGCATTTCCTACAATATAGCAGTAATTCTTCATGAGTATTTAACTAGGCTGAAAACACTTTTGAATGTACTTAGGTTGTGGATAAGGACTACATACACATAAATCTTTCTTTTGGGTATTATTGAAAAATCAAAGTAGATTCATGGTCCACAATAACATGGATCTTTCCCCCTCCCCACTGTTTATTCAGCTGTATTAAATACATATGTTCAATCATTACAAGATTAATAAACTAATTAGGGTTGTTCTCAGAAATGAAATAAGCAATAAATATTTGAACTATCGTGTCTGAAACATTGGAACATTCCATCATGCTGATGTTTATTTGTAAGGCATTAATGACTGCTAGATTAAGAGTTAATTGTATCTCTTGGTTTGCAATGTTTAATAAACAGGCAATTTCTTACCATTTTGGGCTGAATTAGTTGCTGTATCAACTGTGCATGACTGAATTGGTTGGACAGAGGCACTTGGCATTGTGAGAACATTCTTCAACACAATGTTTTTATTGAGATTCTTTTCATCTGACATTTCTCATTAAGGGAAATGTGGGCTAAAAAGACCACATTTCTTTATGTTGTATAGGTGTCTTTTAAAAAAAAATCAATCTTTGAATGAGCTTTTAAAGAGAGTGGAAACATATTTATAAAATTGGCATTTTAAAGAGGACCAGACTGGGAATGGGACTAATTAACTGATATAGGTTGTAACTGCTTAATGCCTTCCCACTGTGTTGTAAAATTCTATGAAGTAGAAATTCCCTATCAATAATATTTACAACATGTATCAGAGGCTTTTAGGCAAATCTCTGAGTCTCTGGGAATATTAGGCTAGTCACCAGTCTCCAATGACAACTGCTTTACTATAAAGATAACCCCATGAGTGGACTATACTGTGATATGAAAGTACAGCAGATGCCAGATCCAAATATTTTCCTGCTGTACTCGAAGTTTCCATCCTTCATACAATGCTTCCCTTGCTGACTCCTGGTGACCGACTGAAATCAGCTGTTAGGACTTTGCTCAGGGCTTCTGTTCTGCTGCCATAACTTTGATAAAATGCTTGTGTGGTTTCTGCCAAACTTCTGCTGGAGTTATGTTGGCCAATCTGGAAAACACCATGAAAATCCAAGCAATGTAGATCTTCTGGGGAAAGTAATAATAACGCCTATGCAGGCATGTTTCTGTCCCAGCTACAATCATAGACCAGTAGTGCATCTTTTCACAATAGCCAATCTTTGATAGTGATACTATATAGTGATATGCAGATGATACTAAGGTAGTGGATAATGAAGTAGGTTTTCAAAGTTTGCAGAGAGATTTAGGCCAGTTAGAAGAGTGGGCTGAAAGATGGCAGATGGAGTTTAATGCTGAGAAGTGTGAGGTGCTATATTTTGGTAGGAATAATCCAAATAGGACATACATCGTAAATGGTAGAGCATTGAAGAATGCAGTAGAACAGAGTGATCTAGGAATAACAGTGCATAGTTCCCTGAAGGTGGAATCTAATGTGGATAGGGTGGTGAAGAAAGTTTTTGGTACGCTGGCCTTTATAAATCAGAGCATTGAGTATAGGAGTTGGGATGTAATGTTAAAATTGTGCAAGGCATTGGTGAGGATGAATTTGGAGTATTCTGTACAGTTCTGGTCACCAAATTATAGGAAAGATGTCAACCAAATAGAGAGAGTACAGAGAAGATTTACTAGAATGTTACCTGGGTTTCAGCACCTAAGTTACAGGGAAAGATTGAACAAGTTAGGTCTTTATTTTTTGGAGCATAGAAGGTTGTGGGGAAACTTGATAGAGGTATTTAAAATTATGAGGGGGATAGTTAGAGTTGACGTGGATAGGCTTTTTCCATTGAGAGTAGGGGAGATTCAAACAAGAAGACATGAGTTGAGACTTAGGGGGCAAAAGTTTAAGGGTAACATGACAGGGAATTTCTTTACTCAGAGAGTGGTAGCTGTGTGGAATGAGCTTCCAGTAGAAGTGGTAGAGGCAGGTTCGATTTTGTCATTTAAAGTAAAATTGGATAGGTATATGGACAGGAAAGGAATGGAGGGTTATGGGCTGAGTGCGGGTCAATGGGATTAGGTGAGAGTAAGCGTTCGGCACGGACTAGAAGGGCCGTGCTGTAATTGTTATATGGTTATATGGTTATATAGTGATTACTTATGTTGTGGAGAATTTGGAAATACAAGATAGAAATATCCATTGATAAGCAGTGCATTCAATAAATACATTCAGAAAATTTCCAAAAGTTATATGTGATGAAAATGTAACTACTTTGATTGAAAGTCAAAGTAATACTTTGATTTTTGATCAACTTGCACCTCAGGGATGTGTGCTTAGCCCACTGCTCTACTCTCTCGATACCCATGAATGTGTGGCTAGGCATAGCTCAAATACAACCATTGTCGGTAGAATCTCAGATGGAGATGAGGGGGCGTACAGGAGTGAGTTATACCAACTAGTGGAGTGGTGTCGCAGCAACAACCTGGCACTCAACATCAGTAAGACAAAAGAGCTGATTGTGGACTTCAGGAAGGGTAAGACAAAGGAACACATACCAATCCTCACAGAGGGATCAGAAGTGGAAAGAGTGAGAAGTTTCAAGTTCCTGGGTGTCAAGATCTCTGAGGACCTAACCTGGTCCCAACATATCAATGTAGTTATAAAGAAGGCAAGACAGTGGCTATACTTCATTAGGAGTATGAAGAGATTTGGTATGTCAACAAATACACTCAAAAACTTCTATAGGTGTACCGTGGAGAGCATTCTGACAGGCTGCATCACTGTCTGGTATGGGGGGGGGGGAAGAGGGGTTGCTACTGCACAGTAAGAAGTACTGAAGGAAGGTACTGAAAGGTACTGAAAGTACCGAAAGAAGCTACAGAGGGTTGTAAATTTCATCAGCTCTATCTTGGGTACTAGCCTACAAATTAGCCAGGACATCTTCAGGGAGCGGTGTCTCAGAAAAGCAGTGTCCATTATTAATTACCTCCAGCACCCAGGACATGCCCTTTGCTCACTGTTGCCATCAGGTAGGAGATACAGAAGCCTGAAGACACACGCTCAGCGATTCAGGAACAGCTTCTTCCCCTCTGCCATCTGTTTCCTAAATGGACTGTGAACTCATAGGCATGATCTCACTTTTTTAATATACTATTTCTGTTTTTGCATGATTTTTAATCAGTTCAATATACGTATATTGTAACTGTTTTACAAAGTTTGTACTTATTTATTTTTTTCTTCTATATTATGTATTGTATTGAACTGCTGCTGCTAAGTTAACAAAGTTCATGACACATGCTGGTGATAGTAAACCTGATTCTGATTCTAAAGTGTTGCCAGCAGATCATTTTCAGTTATCAACTTACAACAATTTCTCAGAAAATGTTTAATTGAAAGACTAAATACAAGTACAGCAAAAATAGGCAATGCAGCAGAATTGAGTCTGGAAATTGATATTACGTTATCCAATCAGGATTAGCACTGGTAAAACAAATTTCCTAAGGGAATAAAGCAGGCCTCTTGGTTCAGTATGAAGGGCTGGAGATTAAGTTGATTTACTAAGGGGTTTGAATACAATCATAGGATCATGTGGGGAGTTCATCTACAGTCACCTGTGTTGAATGCAAGCAGCAATGTCAGTGAAATAGAATTAAATTTTCATTTTGATGATCTCTCTGCTGAAGCGCCTTTAACTAGAAATTATAACTTTGCTTGTCCCATAGGTGGCAACTGACCAGCTGAATGTTTCCAATATTTATTGATTTTATTTAATATTTCCAACATTTGCAGGTTTCAATTATTTTTTGGAGTGTCAGACACTGCTTTTACTTGCCTGATTCCGATGAATTAACATTAGGTTGCCAACTCACAGATAGAGGAAATTATTTTTCCATACTTAAGAAGTCTTTTAATGATTACTTTTGATCCTTCTTAACCTTTACTGTGACAACAAGAGCAATCCCAACTAAAGGAGGAATAGCACTCTCTGACTCCTTGCTTTTAATCTCTTAATGTGGTTGGGGATTCAAATTCAAGACAGAAGCTTTAGAGCAAGCCTTCATGACCAATGATTAGCTGTGAAAGGTGGCAAGCCATGAGACAATGTATGTCCAATCAGGAACGCTTACCCATGTCTTCGTAATTCAGACACACAGGAGACTGCAGATGCTGGAAGCTGGAGCAAAAATGAACAAAGCTGCAACAACTGAATGGATCAAGCAGTATCGGCAGAGGCAAATGGATGGTCAACATTTGAGGTTGAGAGCCTGCATTACAACTAAGAGTGTAGGGAGAAGATAGTCAGTATTCCATATACCACATACTCCCCTCTACACTCGTTCCTGAATTTGAAACACTTCTTTGTCTCCATAGATGCTGCTTGATCAGATCAGATATGAATCAGGTTTATTACCACCAGCATGTGATGTGAAATTTGTTAACTTAGCAGCTGTTCAATGCAACACATAATATAGAAGAGAAAAAATAGTAATAAATAAACAAGTAAATCAATTTCGTATAGTGAATAGATTAAAAAACTGCAAAAAATAGAAATACTGTATATTTTTTAAAAAAGTGAGTTAGTGTCCAAGGATTCAATGTCCATTTAGGAATTGGATGATCCATTGTGTTCCTCCAGCAGTTATCTTATTTTAATTGAAGCAGATGTAACAATATGCTATTCAGTACAGTTTTGAACATTATCATGCTTTTCAGAGATTCTGAGACAGTTTCTATATTGGTGGTATAAAAGAGTTGAGGGACACTAAAGCAATCAGTAAGCATCAAAGGAATGTTAAGAGGTTATTAGTGAAGTCAGGTGTTTTCATCTGAAGCATTCCATTGCAGTTGACCTGTGGCAAGCTCCTTGCCACATGTGATTAGTTCGCAGGATTATATTCACAAATTGAATCACTAGGAAGGAATTACACAAGGGAAAACCAGAGCATTCATAATAGTTATTAAGTCTGCATGTTGAATGCTTTAGAATAAAATACCAGATATACTGTACAGTTGGTAAATGTGTAAAGTTCAATCAATAGCCAAGTGTATTTGAATGCACGCTGTAAATGGAATAAGGTAGATAATCTTGTAGCGCATTAAGAGATTGGCAGGTATGACAGTGTGGGCATCACTGAGTTGTGGCTGAAAGATCATAGTTGGGAGTTTAACATCCAAGGATACACATCACAGTGGTGCTGGAAAGTTGGTAAACCCTGTAGAATTTTCTCTATTTCTGCATAAATATGACCCAAAATGTGATTAGATCTTCCCATAGGTCCTAAAACTAGATAAAGAGAACCCAATTAAATAAACAGAACAAAAAGCATTATTCTTGTTCATTTATTTCTTGAGAAAAATTATCCAAAATTGCATGTATTTGTTGGAAAAATATGTGGACCTCTGGGGTAATGCCTTCTACCAAAACTATTTGGAGTCAGGCGTTCCAGTCAATGAGATGAGATTGGAGGTATGGATTGTAGAGGTATCCTGCTCTATTAAAAAAGAAGACACACACAGTCAGGTTACTGACAGAGCTTGCTCTTCTCAAGAAAGATCTGATTATGTGCACCATGCTTTGATCAAAACAGCTTCCAGAGGACAAAGAACTGTAGAGATGCATGAAGCTGGAAAAGGCTACAAAAGCATTTCTAAAGACCTGAGTGTTCATCAGTCCACAGTAAGAGAAACTGTCTACAAATGGAGGAAACTCAGTATTGTTGCTACTCTCCCTAGGAGTGGAGAATACGTACGTAACGCTGGAAGAACTCAGCAGGTCAGGCAGCATCCATGAGAAAAGGGTAGCCAACGTTTCGGGCCGAGACCCTTCATCAGGAATGGAGGGGGGGGATAGAGGGCCGAAGCCCAGTAATAGAAATAGGGGAGGGGGAAGGGTTAGAGGCGCCAGGTAGAAAACCAATCAGAGGAAAGATAAAGGGGGGAGGGGGAGTGGATAAGCATGAAAGAACTGTAGAGATAAAGAAGCAGAAAGTTGAAAGGGGAGAGATGCAGAGAGGGACCTGGGATAGGGGAAGGGTGAGGGGGAAGGAATTACCGGAAATTGGAGAATTCCAAGTTCATACCATCAGGCTGGAGGCTACCTAGACTGTAGATGAGGTGTTGCTCCTCCAACCTGAGTTTGGCCTCATCATGGCAGTAGAGGAGGCCACGTATGGCCATATCTAGATGGGAATGAGAGGCAGGGTTGAAGTGGGTGGCAACTGGGAGGTCCTGTCTATTGTGACGGACGGAGCGTAGGTATTCGACAAAGCGGTTCCCCAATCTGCATCGGGTCTCGCTGATGTAGAGGAGGCTGCACCGGGAGCACCGGATGCAATGGACAACTCCAGCAGACTCGCAGGTGAAGTGTTGCCTCACCTGGAAGGACTGTCTGGGGCCCAGAATGGTGGTAAGGGGGGTGGTTTGGGGACAGGTGTAGCATTTGCGCTTTCAGGGATAAGTGCCAGGTGGGAGTTCTGTGGGGAGGGACGTGTGGACCAGGTAGTCGCGGAGGGAACGATCCCTGCGAAAAGCTGAGGGGTAGGGAGGGAAAGATGTGCTTGGTGGTGGGGTCCTGGTGAAGGTGGCGGAAGTTGCGGAGGATAATATGCTGGATCCGGACGCTGGTTGGGTGGTAGGTGAGGACAAGGGGAACACAGTCCCCGTTGTGGTGACGGGGGGATGGGTTAAGGGCTGAAGTGTGGGAAGTGGAGGAGATGCGGGTGAGGGCATCTTTGATGACGCCAGAAGGGAAACCATGGTCCTGAAAGAAAGAGGACATTTGAGAACAGAAAGCCTCATCCTGGGAGCAGATATGGCGGAGGAACTGGGAATAGGGAATGGCACTTTTGCATTGGGCAGGGTGGGAAGAGGTATAGTCAAGGTAGTTATGAGAGTCAGTGGGTTTATAGAAGATGTCAGTGGACAGTCTATCTCCAGAGATGGAGACCGAATGATCAAGAAAGCCAAGAGAAGTGTCCGAGATGGACCAAGTGAATTTGAGGGCTGGGTGAAAGTTTAAAAAGAAGAAAATTTGTGTTTTGGAATGAGCTAGTCAAAGTCCTGACCTTAATCCTGTAGAAATATTGCGGAAGGACCTGAAGCAAGCAGTTCATGCAAGGAAGGTCACTAACATCCCAGAGTTGAAGCATTTTTTTAAGGAGAAATGGCCTAAAATGTGCAGGACTGATCAGCAATTACCGGAAATGTTTAGTTGACATTATTGCTGTACAAGGGGGTCACACCAGTTACTGAAAGCAAAGGTTCACATACTTTTTCCAACAAATACATATGATATTGGAGCATTTTTCTCAAGAAATAAATAAACAAGTATAATTTTTTATGTTGTTTATTTAATTGGGTTCTATTTATCTAGTTTTAGGACTTGCCTGAAGATCTGATCACATTTTAGGTCTTATTTATGCAGAAATAGAGAAAATTCTATAGGGTTCACAGACTTTCTAGCACCACGATGTATCAAAAGAATAGGCAAGTAGACAGAGGGGATGGGGCAGCTTTGCCGGTTAAAAAAAAAAGAAATCAAATCCTTAGAAAGAGGTGACATAGGATCAGAAAGTGCAAGACCATAAGATACAGGAGCAGAATTAGGTTATTTGGCCTGTTCAAATCTGTTCTGCCATTTCATCATGGCTGATGCATTTTTCCTCTCAGCCCCAGTCTCCTGCATTCTCCCTGTATCCATTCATGCCCTGAATAATCAAGAATCTATCAACGTCTGCCTTAAATATAAATACAGACTTAGTCTCCACAGCTACCTGTGGCAACAAATTCCACAGATTCACCTCTCTCTAGCTAAAGAAATTGCTCCTCAACTCTGTTATAAAAGGATGCCCCTCTATTATGAGGCTGTGTCCTCTGATTTTAGACTCTCCCAGCATGTGAAACATCCTCTCCATTTCCACTCAATCAAGGCCTTTCACCATTTGATAGTTTTCAATGAGATCACCGCTCAGATAGGCCCAGAGCCATCAAATGGTCTTCATGTGACAAGTCTATCAAACCCAGAATCATTTTTGTGAACCTCCTTTGATCCCTCTCCAGTTTCAACACATCCTTTCGAAGACAAGGGACCTAAAACTGCTCACAATACTCCAATTGAGGCCTCACCAGTGCTTCATGAAGTCTCAACATTACATCCTTGCTTTTAAATTCTAGTCCTCTTGAAATGAATGCTACCATTGCATTTGCCTTCCTCACCACCAACTCAACCTGCAAATTAACCTTTAGGGAATTCTGCACAAGGACTCCCAAGTCCCTTTGCACCTCAGATTTTTACATTTCCTTTCGTTTAGAAAATAGTCAATGCTTTAATTTGTTCTACCAAAGCGCATGACTATACACTTCCCGACGCTGTGTTCCATCTGCCAATTTCTTTGCTCATTCTCCTAATCTGTCTAAGTCATTCTGTAGCCTCTCTACTTCCTCAAAACTACCTGCCCCTCCACCTATCTTCCTATCAGCTGAAAACTTTGCAACAAAGCCATGCATTCCATTATCCAAATCATTTACAAATAATGTAAAAAAGAATTGGTCCCAACACAGACCCCTGTGGAACACCACTAGTCAGTGGCATCCAAGCAGAAAAGGCTCCATTTATTCCCACTCTTTGCCTCCTGCCATTCAACCACTGAGTTATCCATGCTAGAATCTTTCCTGTAATACCAGGGGCTCGTAGCTTGTTAAGCAACCTCACGTGTGGCACCTTGTCAAAGGCCTTCTGAAAAATCCAAGTACACAATATCAACCAGTTCTCCTTTGTCTATGCTGCTTGTTATTTCTTCAAAGAATTCCAACAGATTTGTCAGGAAAGATTTTCCCCTGAGGAAACCATGCTGACTGTGGCCTATTTTTATTGTGTGCTTCTGAGTACCCCAAAAGCACATCCTTAACAATCGACTCCAACACCTTCCCAACCACTGAGGTCAGACTAACTGGCCTATAATTTCCTTTCTTCTGCCTCTCTCCCTTCTTGAAGAGAGGAGTGACATTTGCAATTTTCCAGTCTTCCCAAACCATTCCAGAGTCTAGTGATTCTTGAAAGGTCATTACTTATGCCTTCACAACCTCTTTAGCCACCTCTTTCTGAACCCTGATTTGTACACCATCTTGTCCAGGTGACTTATCTACCTTCATTTCTTCCAGTTTCCCAAGAACCTTCTCTCACTGACGGTAACTTCACACACTTCACGACCCCTGACACCTGGAACTTCCACCATACTGATAGTGGCTTCCACAGTGAAGACTGATGCAAAATACTTATTTAGTTTGTCCAGCAATTCATTGTCTCTCATTACCATCTCTCCAGCATTGTTTGCCAGCAATGCAATATCCACTTTCACCTCTCTTATACACTTTATAACGGAATCCAAAGTCTGAAATGACTGAGGATATAGACAGAGCTATGGCAAAAGGGGAGGGCAGCAAAATTGAATAGTTTAAAAAAATCTAGTAGAAGAACAATGGGCAGAAGGGTCTCTAGCTAAGTGGTATGATTGTAGATGATACAAATTCAACCCTAAGTATGCTGTATTGCATGTGAGGTGGATGCCATATCCATTGGCATTGATTTCAGCAAATAGCACCATTAACAATTTTTTTCCCTTGTAAATATTTTATTCAACTATGGAATAGCAATTTAAAAGATTAAATTTGTCACATGTGCGTTGAAATGTATCATTTGCATCAACAAACAACACAGTCAGAATGTGTGCTGTGCTGGGGGCTCCCCACAAATGTCTTGCTTCTGGTGCCAACATAGCATGCCCACAACTTACCCTTGCTAACCCATATGTCTTTGGAAGGTGGGAGGAATACAGAGCACCTGGAGGAAACCCACACATTTACAGAGAAAACATATAAACTCTTTACAGCCAGCAGTGGGAATTGTAAAGCTGCAGAGCTTACTGTGCCGCCCTTGCTGTCCTTGGTGACGTGCTTTCTTTACAAACTGCTCTAGATAGAATTGCAGTTTATCATAACTATAATTACACCATCAATTTACACAAAAGTGTGCATCCACGCAGAGACTATTTAAAAGTAGTTAATTATCTCAAATTGTTGTTTTTAGCTGTAAGGCATGTTCAAGGTCTTGCATCTTTGTAAATACCCTGCAATTTTCTTAACTCTAATTTTGTTCACAGTTTATTTGTTGACATTTTTAGGTCACAAAAACCCACATCAAGGTCTGATTGCCATAAGTTCACATCAACACAAATAAATAACCAGAAACCATTGAAAATAGACATTAATTGTATCTGGGAAAATATATAATTTGTATTGGTTTGTTTCAGACTGGAAAAGTCATGTTGCTATTTGTGTAGTCCTGTCAGACATCTTATAATGCTCAGAAAAGAACAGAGAATCCTGGGAGCAGTTCCTTTTGCCCTCCCTCATGCCTGATCCACTAACTCACAAGATTGTGGGTGACTTAATAGCTCTGCATCACTTTCTCGAGATAGATGTTCACCCCTACTTGGAAGTATAGCACTAATTCTTCTGAGACATTGTCATTATCTTTAAAAACTAGGATAAATTCCAGTATATTATTTAGGGAGGTTTATTTGTATCTTCAGTGCCTACATCCAAAACCATTTATTGATGCTCCTTTGCCTTAAAGGTAATTATGATTGTTAATATTTCATATCATTTGTTCTTGATCATAAATCTATTCACAACAATCCCTAATGGAAGTATTCTGATATACCTCAGCATTCTGAATCTTGAGAGAGATTGTGTTTATGGTGAGCAATTAATATTCCAATGTGACAAAAGTGGTTTCTCTTTGTGTAGATATGGGGTTCCCAACCTTTTTTATACCATGGAACAATGCCATTAAGCAAGGAGTCCATGGACCCCAGGTTGGGAACCCCTGGTGTAAATGGTCCTCACTGTGACACAGTCATGCATGCAGAGCAACCTATGGACTAAATAATGAAGTTTTTGTCTGGGCTGATTGTAAGGAATCATCGGCAATAAACTAGACTGGGGATGACCCTCTCTTCCCATAACTCCTTTCTCCCCTTCTGAGTATCAATGATTCCTTACATGCATTTTCTATCTATTGAGAGGTGAACTATTATCACAAGGAAGTTGTTGCATCACTATTAATATACCCTACGACGTTCTTAAAGAGTATTTCCAACATAAACACACCTACCCCCCACACACATTCAAACACTTGGGCACACATGTGTGCACATATATTTTGCGTAATTCCTCCCCACTTACCAGGTTCTCTGAGACTAAGTTTAATAACAAACTTTGCAATTTACAGAAAACAGAATAAATCAAGGACCTTCCTGACCTCTTGTGGTTCAGTACAAAATCTGCTGGTGCATTAAGGCTACATCCACACTGCACCAGATAAATCTGTAACCAAAGCCTTTTCTCTTCGTTTTTACCCTCCATCCACACTAAAACAGCGTTTTCGTCCCCCGAAACCGGAGCTTTTCAGAAACGCTTTCTAGGGTGGATATTTTTAAAAATGCTGCTCAGGCAGATCAGTGTGGATGGGGTAACCAGAGACTTCTGAAAACACTGTCAGATGACAGTGTGCTATTTCATTGTTTTCTTGAAAGCAACCTAACAATTTCAGAACAGACGGCAAAGAGACTGACACCAGAAGAGTTAGAAATGTACTCACCAAATACTTTGACCCATAACTTACTGAATAAATAAGTATACTCACTTTGCCCTGTTTTCTGTCCTTGCTGGTATGAAGGTGGTTTACCTATTTATGCAAGTACTTCTCTGGCAATAGATGTGTAACAGCCTACTGTAACATTGTGTGGAAATACAACATAACACTGATGCAGACATGTTTTATACATTTAACAAGAGGCTTTATTAATGCAACAGAGTTAGTTAGTTTTTCAATGTTCGTCATCAGCCGGGTCAATCCATCTGTGAACTCCCTGTTGGTTGCCTCCGTACGCTCCAGTATTTATTTTTTTCACTTTTACATTCTCCTGCACGAGAGCCAACACCTGTCCATCGTTTTAAGTTTTTCTAGTCTGTAACTACACAAATGTGCACTTTCACACCAAGATTCGACACCAAACATGTCGCTTGTTTTTGATAGATGTGTCCTGCACATGCGCAGTAGGAGGAGATTCTCCGAAATCTCCCTTTCAACGTAGACAGAGATACTTTTAAAAATGCATAGTGTGGACACCTATCGTTTTTACGTGACACTGGCATTTTCAAAATTATCCGGTCTAGTGTGGCTGTAGCCTAAGTTTGGGAGTTGACAAGCAACAAAAGTTAAACATGTTACTATCAGCCATGAAATCCATGAAGCACCAATACAACAACTGGCAAACAATTAATTGCATCAGTTCAAAAGCATTGCTTAGAATACTGAGGTCTAAATTTCAGATCCCAACTGAGACAGAATTTTACACTCTATCCAAATTATTTTTCAAAAATAGAAATAAGAAAGTAGCCTGAAAGTGTGAAATCAACCCCAATATCAAATTAGATTGTTATAAAGATACAGATATTAAGTTCCTAAAGAAGCTATAATGCATCTCCACAAGGATAAGGTACATGGATATAAATTATACCATGCCTGTAGCTCAGCTGGACTCAAATTAGTATCTGTGACCGAATGCTAGGGCATTATGTATTAAATAACAAGGAGTATCTTTTGTCTTTGTTATCCAGGGAGATATTGAGCAGTGAAAACATGCTTATGTCTAAAGAGCATTGCTTGTCCGAAACAAACAGCAAATCTAAAATGACTAAATGCTAATGTAATGAAATTGTCCTTTTCCCAATACTAATACCTAGGACATTTGTAAGCTTGTGACATGTACAAAAAGCCACCTTTGGTCTAAAAAAGTTTCTATTTTATTCAGCAGAGTGAAGTAATACACAAGATTACACAAATGATAATGTATTATCTCCAATGGTTTTATGATAAGAAAAATTATCATTCTCATACTTCAGGCATATGCACTTTGTTGAATATCAGTCTACAAGTTACATTTTATTAATTCAATGGGGATTTAGAGAAAGGGTCACTTTGTCTTTGGTCTAAAATAACACAAAAATCATATTTCAAGCACTGCCTTCAGCAGCATACTGGTATCGAGCCACTCACCACCACCCCCAACCCCACCACCACCACTGGCTGAGTGGTCAGTATTTCTTAAGGCCAGCAATTCTGTTAACACAGAACCAATGAGCTGCAAAGATCAATGCTTATATCTTCCTCTACACAATCCACTTCCCCTTGATCCTGCAATATTACAGTTATTCAGCAAAGAAACAGGCTGCTGTCTCCTCACACTATGATAATATCCTTGTATCTTTTCTCATTTCAGTGGCCAAGGAATAGCAGAAAGTTCAAGTTTAATTATCAGTCAACGATACATGAATCTGGCCAAATGAAACAGCGTTCCTCTGGGGCCAAGGTACAAAACATATTACCAACAGCATATAGCATAAATTGCACACATATGGTTAAGACTTCAGAAAAGTATACTGTCATAAAAAACAAAATAATAATATAGCCCAAGTCTCTGAGTGGCATGACTGTGGAATTATTGGCAAGTTGTCCTGGTCAAGCTTGTTCTTTCACTGAGCAAACACCAGAGGGCAGCACCAACAGGAGGGGCCAACCCCCAACTTGTGTACGGATTCCAGTGTGCCCCGTAGGGGCTCTCCCACAACACTTCAGTGTCTCCTCTCCTGGACAGCTGGAACAGGCGATCAAGCAGCAACAGCCTAGTCCTTGCCACAACCAAGGCAACACAGCTCAGGCCCTCGAAGATGGGCCTATAGAGCAAAAGAAACTGATTAAAAAAGGTATTACATTTCTGCATTCTCATCCACCAGCTGAGATACTGGCACTTTGCCAAGAGTTTAGAGGTATGACCTGCATTTCAGTGTCTGATCTTCACTTCTGCAACACTGAGGGAGGAGTGAAAGCATACAGTGCCTATAAAAAGTATTCATTGGAAGTTTTTATGTTTTATAGATTTACAACATTGGATCACAGTGGATTTAATTTGGGTTTTTTTGACATTGATCAACAGAAAATGACTCTTTCATGTCAAAGTGAAAGAAGGATCTTTACAAAGTGATCTAAATTAATTACAAATATAAAGCACAAAATACTTGCATAAGTATTCACCTTTTTTTGTCAAAAAGCCAAATTAATTCCATTGTGATTAAACGTTGTAAAACAATAAAACATGAAAACTTCTAAGGAGGAGTGAATACTTTTTATAGGCACTGTAGGTTCAACGCGTGCAGCAGCATATACAACCATATCTGTTACCATAAACAAGAGTCATTTTCTTGTCGGCAATCACATTAAATACAAGAAAAACAATAGAATCAATGAAAAACCACACCCAACAGGACAGACAAATAACTAACGTACAAACAAAACAACAAATTGCAAATACAAAAAGAAAGAGAAAAAATAAATAATAATAAATAAATAAGCAATAATTATGGAGAGCATGAGAGGAAGAGTTCTTGAAAGTGATTTCAGTTCAGTGGAAGCAGTTCAGTGATGGGTAAGTGAAGTTGAACAAAGTTATCCCCACTGGTTCAAGAGCCTGATGGTTGAGTGGTGTGAGTCCTGAGGTTCCTGTACCTTCTTCCTGATGGCAGCAGTGAGAAGAGAGCTTGACCTGGGTGATGGGGCTCCCGGATGATGGATGCTGCTTTCCTGTGACAACACTCCATGTACATATGCTCAATGGTGGGGAGGGCTTTACCCGTGATGGACTGGGCCGTATCCACTACATTTTGTAGTATTTTCCATTCAACGGTATTGGTGTTGCTTACTCTTTCTGGCACAAGACCAGGTTCTCAGCATCTAATTATTGGAGTCAAGCTCTCAGGCCCTCTCTTTCCCGGAGTGATTCATCCTGGCCTTTACTGGTTAATCCTTTATTCACGATTTGCATCAGTGAGGTGGGGGGGGGTGCTTCTGAGTTTATAAAGTCACCTCTTGTTTGGTGTTCCACAAGCAGCAGAGTCACTTCTAGCAGTGGATGAGCTCAGCACTCTCCTGTCCTTTAAGAAACGCAGGATGAGAATTATGTGAGTCTGTGCTGTTTTCATATTCACCCATTAATTTATTTCCACATTCTCATCAATTCTGTCTCCACTTCCACTGACATAGTTATTAGGGGCTAGTTATGGACTCATCAGGGTCTTGGCCCGAAACATCGATAGCGCTTCTTCCTATAGATGCTGCCTGGCCTGCTGCGTTCCACCAGCATTTTGTGTGTGTTGCTTGAATTTCCAGCATCTGCAGATTTCCTCATGTATGGTCATAGGGAAAACATACAAACTCTGCATGGAGGTCAGGTTTGAAGTTGGGTTGCTGGAACACAGAGGCAAATGAATTGACATGGCAACACACACAGAGTGCTGGAGGAACTCAGCAGGCTAGGCAGCATTTGTGGAAAAGAGCGGAGTCGACATTGCGGGCCAAGACCCTTCTTTGATATAGAAAGGAAGATGCAGAATCATTGTGCGTAGAGTTAAGAAACTGCGAGGGTAATAAGGCTGTGATGGGAGTTATATACAGACCTCCAAACAGTAGCCAGGATGCGGGCTACAAATTGCAACGGGAGATAGAAAAGGACAATATTATGATAGTCAAATGGGGTTTCAATATGCAGGTAGATAGGGAAAATCTGGTTGGTGTGGGATCACAAAGGAGGGGGAATTTCTAGAGTGCCTACAAGGTGGCTTTTTAAGATCAGCTCATGGTTGAACCCACTAGAGAATCAGCTATTCTGGATTGGGTGTTGTGCAATGAATCAGAATTGATTAAACAGCTTAAGGTAAAAGAACCCTCAGGGGCAAGTGATTATAACATAGAACATAGAACGTAGAATAGTACAGCACATTACAGGCCCTTCGGCCCACAATGTTGTGCCAACACTTAAACCCTGCCTCCCATATAACCCCCACCTTAAATTCCTCCATATACCTGTCCAGTCGTCTCTTAAATCTCACTAGTGTATCTGCCTCCACCACTGACTCAGGCAGTGCATTCCACGCACCAACCACTCTCTGAGTAAAAAACCTTCCTCTAATATCCCCCTTGAACTTCCCTCCCCTTACCTTAAAGCCACGTCCTCTTGTATTGAGCAGTGGTGCCCTGGGGAAGAGACGCTGGCTGTCCACTCTGTCTATTCTTCTTAAAATCTTGTTTATCTCTATCATGTCTCCTCTCATTCTCCTTCTCTCCAAAGAGTAAAGCCCTAGCTCCCTTAATCTCTGATCATAATGCATATTCTCTAAGCCAGGCAGCATCATGGTAAATCTCCTCTGTACCCTTTCCAATGCTTCCACATCCTTCCTATAATGATGCGACGAGAACTGGACACAGTACTCCAAGTGTGGCCTAACCAGAGTTTTATAGAGCTGCATCATTACCTCGCGACTCTTAAACTCTATCCCTTGACGTATGAAAGCTAACACCCCATAAGCTTCCTTAACTACCCTATCTACCTGTGAGGCAACTTTCGGGGATCTGTGGACATGTACCCCCAGATCCCTCTGATCCTCCACACTACCAAGTAACCTGCCATTTACTTTGTATTCCGCCTTGGAGTTTGTCCTTCCAAAGTGTACCACCTCACACTTCTCCGGGTTGAACTCCATCTGCCACTTCTCAGCCCACCTCTGCATCCTATCAATGTCTCTGTGCAATCTTCAACAATCTTCTACACTATCTACAACACCACCAACCTTTGCGTCGTCTGCAAACTTGCCAACTCACCCTTCTACCCCCACATCCAGGTCGTTAATAAAAATCACAAAAAGTAGAGGTCCCAGAACAGATCCTTGTTGGACACCACTAGTCACAACCCTCCAATCTGAATGTACTCCCTCCACCACGACCCTCTGCCTTCTGCAGGCAAGCCAATTCTGAATCCACCTGGCCAAACTTCCCTGGACCCCATGCCTTCTGACTTTCTGAATAAGCCAACCATGTGGAACCTTATCAAATGCAACATGATCGAATCCACCTTGAAATTTGAGAGGGAGAAGCTAAAATCAGATAAATCAGTGGAGCAAAAGAAATTACAGAGGCATGAGAGAGGAGTTGGCCAGAGGCGATTAGAAAAAGCACTGGCAGGGATGATGGCAGACCAGCAATGGCCAGAATTTCTGGAAGAAATTTGGAAGGCGAAGGATGTATACACCCCAAAGGGGAAGAAGAATTCTAAAGGAAAGATGACACAATCATGGCTAACAAGAGAAGTCAAAGGCAACATAAAAGCCAAAACAAGGCCTATAATAGAGTAAAATATTGGTGAGAAGTTAGGAGATTGGGAAACTTTTAAAAACCAATCCAAGGTAGCTAAAAAAATTCATTCAGAAGGAAAAGATGGAATACAAAAGTAAGCCAGCCAATAATATCAAAGAGGATACCAAAAATTTATTCAGATACATAAGGTGTAAAAGAGAAGTTAGAGGAGATAGTGGACTACTGGAAAACAATGCTGGAGAAGGAGTAATCTCACCAGAAGGTGTTCAATAAGGTGCCACATAAAATACTTATCCATAAGATAAGGATGCATAGAGTTGGGGGTGATGTCTTACCGTGGACAGAGGATTGGTTAACCAATAGAAAGCAGAAAGTTGGGACAAATAAGTGTTACTCTGGTTGGCAATCAGTGGTGAGCGGTGTGCTGCAGGAGTCGATGTTGGGCCTGCAACTGTTCATGATATACGTTAACAATCTGGAAGAGGGGACTGAGTGGCCATAAGACCATAAGACACTCGAGCAGAATTAAGGCATTTGGCCTGTTGAGTCTGCTCCACCATTGAGGCACGACTGCGCAAGTGGCATGGACATCAGCGAGTTAGACCAGCAAGAAGGATTTAAAAGAAGATAGTTTTTTCCTCAGCGGTTTGATCGAGGCACGACTAAGTAAGTTTGTGGATGTCAGCGAGTTAGACCAGCGGGAAGAATTTTTTAAAAAGGCAGGTTTATAGAGTGGGCAATGGGAGGAGGGGAGTAGAGGGAGACAGAGTGAGAGGGCTTTGGTTCAAATGGACTTCAGTGATAATGGGCCGTGGTAAGGTAAGCTACTTGTGAGGAGTAGGAATTATGTCTGTGAGGCCGGTGTTCTCGACTGGGTTTCAGATGTGGGATGTCTGGGAGATTCCCAGCCTCCCAGACGGCCATATCTGCACCAGGTGTGTCGAGCTGCAGCTCCTTAGGGACCACGTTAGGGAACTGGAGATGCAGCTACATGACCTTTGTCTGGTCAGGGAGAGTGAGGAGTGAGGGAGAGGAGCTATAGGCAGGTGGTCTCACCGGGGCCACAGGAGAAAGACAAGTGGGTCACAGTCATGAGGGGGAAGGGGAAGACGCAGATGCTGGAGAGTACCCCTGTGCCTGTACCCCTTGGGACAGCCTACCTGGGGTAAGCAACAGTGGCCGTGCCTCTGGCACAGAGTCTGGCCCTGTGGCTCAGAAGGGTAGGGAAAGGAAGAGGAAGGCAGTAGTGATAGGGGACTCTATAGTCAGGGGGTCAGACAAGCGATTCTGTGCACGCAGGCAAGAAACACAGATGGTAGTTTGCCTTCCAGGTGCCAGGGTCCAGGATGTTTCTGATCGCATCCACAATATCCCAAAGTGGGAAGGTGAACTGCCAGAGGTCGTGGTACATATTGGTTCTAACGACATAGGTAGGAAAAGGGACGAGATCCTGAAAACAGACTATAGGGAGTTAGGAAGGAAGTTGAGAAGCAGGATTGCAAAGGTAGTAATCTCGGAATTACTGCCTGTGCCACATGACAGTGAGAATAGGAATAGAATGAGGTGGAGGATAAATGCTTGGCTGAGGGATTGGAGCAGGGAGCAGGGATTCAGATTTCTGGATCATTGGGACCTCTTTTGGGGCAGGTTTGACCTGTACAAAAAGGACAGGTTGCACTTGAATCTGAGGGGGACCAATATCCTGGCAGAGACGTTTGCTAAGGCTATTGGGGAGACTTTAAACTAGATTTGTTGGGGGGGGTGGTGGGAAGTGAACTAAAGAGATGGAGGAAGGAGCAGTTGGCTCATAAATAGAGAAAACTTGTAGACAGTGTGAGAGGGAGGATAGGCAGGTGATAGAGAAGGGATGCACTCAGACTAATGGTTTGAGATATGTCTATTTTAATGCAAGAGGCATCATCAACAAAGCAGATGAGCTCAGAGTGTGGATCAGTACTTAGAGCTATGATGTTGAGGCCGTTACAGAGACTTGGATGGCTCAGGGGCAGGAATAGTTACTTCAAGTGCCAGGCTTCAGATGTTTTAGAAAGGGAAGAAGGCAAAAGAGGTGGGGGTGTGGCACTGTTGATCAGTGATAGTGTCACGGCTGCAGAAAAGTTGGACACCATGGAGGGATTGTCTACGGAGTCTCTGTGGGTGTAAGTTAGGAATAGGAAGGGGTCAATAACTCTACTGGTTGTTTTTTATAGACCACCCAGTAGTAACAGGGATATCAAGGAGCAGATAGGGAGACAGATTCTGGAAAGGTGTAATAATAACAGGGTTGTCGTGATGGGAGATTTTAATTTCCGGAATATTGATTGGCATCTCCCAAGAGCATGGTGTTTAGATTGGGTGGAGTTTGTTAGCTGTGTTCAGGAAGGGTTTCCTGACACAGTATGTAGATAAGCCTACAAGAGGAGAGGCTGTACTTGATCTGGTATTGGGAAATGAACCTGGTCAGGTGTCAGGTCTCTCAGTGGGTGAGCATTTTGGAGATAGTGATCACAATTCTATCTCCTTTACCATAGCATTGGAGAGGGATTGGAACAGACAAGTCAGGAAAGCACTTAACTGGAGTAAGGGGAAATCTATCAGGAAGGAACTTGGAAGCATAAATTGGAACCATATGTTCTCAGGGAAAGGTACAGAAGAAATGTGGCAAATGTTCAGGGGATATTTGCGTGAAGTTCTACATAGGTACGTTCCAATGAGACAGGGAAAAGATGGTATGATATAGGAACCATGGTGTACAAACGCTGTTGAAAATTTAGTCAAGAAGAAAAGAAAAGCCTAAAGGTTCAAAAAACTAGGTAATGATAGAGATCTAGAAGATTATAAGACTAACAGGAAGGAGCTTAAGAAGGAAATTAGTAGAGCCAGAAGGGGTCATGAGAAGGCTTTGACGAGCAGGATTAAGCAAAACCCCAAGACATTCTACAAGTATGTGAAGCACAAGAGGATAAGACGTGAAAGAATAGGGCCAATCAAGTGTGACAGTGAAGTGTGTTAGGAACCGGGGGAGATAGCAGAGG